>NC_057749.1:25373827-25395901 GCF_004010195.1 Chiloscyllium plagiosum
GGGGAGTCCAGAACTAGAGGGCATAGGTTTAGGGTGAGAGGGGAAAGATATAAAAGAGACCTAAGGGGCAACCTTTTCATGCAGAGGGTGGTACGTGTATGGAACGAGCTGCCAGAGGATGTGGTGGAGGCTGGTGCAATTGCAACATTTAAGAGGCATTTGGATGGATATATGAATAGGAAGGGTTTGGAGGGATATGGGCCGGGTGCTGGCAGGTGGGACTAGATTGGGTTGGGGTATCTGGTCGGCATGGACAGGTTGGACGGAAGGGTCTGTTTCCATGCTGTACATCTCTATGACTATGACTATGACTTCTATGAGGGCCAGGCAATATGAAACAGAATATCATTGAGAATATAGTTAATGACGTTGGCTATCTCTTTCACTTAAGTTAAAAATCACACAACACCAGGTTATAGTCCAACAGGTTTAATTGGAAGCACACTAGCTTTCGGAGCGAATATGAGTATTCGGCTCCTAATGAAAGGAAATCAGTCAGTCCCTTAGGACAGAAGTGTGGGTGGGTCTCACTGGCTTCCCCGTGCCTCTGGCAAAAACGTGTGACCCCCCCCCTCACAGACTATTTCTAAGCTGTGTACAAACAGCCTGTCTGCAAAGTTAAAAGTCACACAACACCAGGTTAGAGTCCAACAGGTTTATTTGGAAGCACTAGTTTTCAGAGCACTGGTGTTGTGTGATTTTTAACTTTGTACCTCCCAGTCCAACACCGTCACCTGCAAATGATGTCTGCAATGTATGGATGTCTTGTCTCTTACAGATTGCCTCAGGCCAGTATTTTGCATTGTCTCCTTCTCCATTGAGTTCCAGGGTTGAGAGAATTCAGCGAGGTGGTTAGATTGACAAGACCTGGCACTGTGCTGCTTTAAGGAGACTAAGAGGGGATCTAATAAAGGCTCCCGCAATCATGAGGGGTCCAGACCGTGGAGATTGGGAAAAAGCATAAGCTGGAGGTCAAGAACCAGAACAAGATGAATGAAGGTGATTGACGGAAGAAACAGAAGTGACAGGAGTGGAAACCTTTTTTTTTTTACGCAGCATGTGGTTAGGGTCTGGCATGCACTGCCTCACAGTGCAGTGGGGGCTGGCTCAATCACACTTTCAAAACGAAACTGAGCAATTATCTGAAAAGACTCGCAGAGTTACGGGGAAAAGGCCGGAAAGCGGGACGAGCAGAGTTACAGAGAGGCAGCCTAGACAACGGGCTGAATGGCCTCCTCTGTGCCTCACTCAGACTAATCCAATCATTTAGCTTTCGTTGAACACAGTCTGCACAGCAGGAGATGCTGTCCAAATCAAAACAGCAAAGCATTCGCCCTCAAAGCAGACTGACCTCAACTGAGGTGGAGAGGTTGAGAACGTAAGAAACAGGAGTGGGATGAGGCCATTTGGCCCATCAAGGCGATACCACTATCCAATATGATAGAATCCTACAGCAAGGAGACAGGCCCTTCAGTCCAAACTGATCCATGCCAACCAAAATGTCCATGCATGCTGATTTTAGCTGTTGACTCCTTATTCATCCCCACTCTCCACATCCCTAGAGAGACAAACGTCTGTTCTACCTCAGCCACAGATACGTTCAGTGCCAGAGTGTCACTCCAGCTCAGGTCACTATGGCTGTTCGGTTAGGATGGCCCAAGATGGACAAGATCACCCTCTCCTCTGTCAGCTCTCCCGGAAAAAAAAAATGACAAAAATAGATGAGGGAAACAAAGGGGGGAGCACTTTTCTTTTGGTACCTGAACCTCTCGTATTCAAGCATCACGCACGGTCCCCTGTCCGGCTGCCAGGTCCCGTTGACTTCCCAACTGCCGAACCTTCTGGGGTCAACAAAGCACAGAACCTGCCTAGGCTTCCGTTTGGTGAAGAACTTGAGGTGGGCGTGTTTGGGGATGTCCTCCTCAGTCGTCAGCTTGAAGGACCCAGACATGCCAAAGCGGAAGACAATGTCCATCGGCGCCAACAGCCTGTCATCGCCTTCCACCCCATCTGATGTGATACCCTCTTTCCCATCCTCCTCTTTGATGGGGGTAAGGGTCAGCTTGACCTCCTTCCCTCTCGACACGGCGGAGATCAGGTAGGCGTCACAGCTGAAAGGCACGTCACAGTTTTTGCTCACCGTAGACTTTTCTACTTGCCCTGAGAACACAGTGCTGCAGCAGACCTGGTTAACAAACCTGGCAGCCAGGTGGAGTTCGGGTCCTTCAGGCATTTTAGAAGACGATCTAGAACGACAATGAAAACACAAATGATCAGGCCAGATGCAGGCAGGTTGAGAAGAATTAGAGTCATACAGCACGGAAACAGGCCCTTTGGTCCAAGCAGTCCATGCCAACCATAATTCCAAACTAAACTAGCCTCACTTATCCACACTTGACCCATATCCCTCCAAACATTTCTTATTCATGTGTTTATCCAAATGTCTTTTAAATGTTGTAACAGTACCCGCATCAACCATTTCCTCTGGAAGTTCATTCCACACACAAACCACTCTGTGCGAAAAAGTTGCCCCTCATGTCCGCATAGAGTCATCGAGATACAGCATGGAAACAGACCCTTCAGTCCAACCTGTCCATGCCAACCAGATATCCCAACCCAGTCTAGTCCCTCCTGCCAGCACCCGGCCCATATCCCTCCAAACCCTTCCTATTCCTATACCCATCCGGATGCCTCTTAAATGTTATAATTGTACCAGCCTCCACCACTTCCTCTGGCAGCTCATTCCATACACAAACCACCCTGTGCATGAAAAAGTTGCCCCTTAGGTCTCTTTTATATGAATAGGAAAGGTTTAGAGGGGTATGGGCCAAGTGCTGGCAAATGGGACTAGATTAGGTAGGGGGGGAGTGGGGGAGCAAATGTTGGGGCCTGCTAGTGGGTCCACAAGCTGTAAATTTGTGACCGTGACCTCTAAACCACCCCTGACTGAGTTACAACAACTGTTACCCGCACCAACTGCAAGTACACAGGACCATCGATCCCCACGGTGTTCTCACAGGTCTCCTTTCCCTACTCCAGCACCTCGCAGTTCATGGGGTCAAAAGAAACAGTTGGGGACGTACTGCCACTCAACGTCAGGAAACCCAAACAGTTACCAATCGTCTGAGATTGTGGAGCTGACTCCATCGATTCTTTGAAAAGGTGTTTCCGTGATCAAAATGTAAAGATCAGGCAGCATTTCACATTCAATAGAAACTCTGACCGGTCACTGGACTCAAAGCTGTAACTCTGCTTTCTCTCCCCAGATGCTGCCAGATCTGCTGGGTTTCTCAAGAAATTACATTTTTGTTTCCTTCTTCCAGTATCTGCAGTTCTTTGCTTTAGTTTAGTGTTTAACTCACAGCTACATCCTTTTTAAAATGAGGTAGATTACCCCCAAAGTTTCAGGTTTAAGAATGCAGCTACACAGTTCCTTGAAAATGGAGTCACAGATAGACAGGGGAGTGAAGGTTCTGAGGAAGGGTCACTGGACTCAAAACGTTAACTCTGATTTCTCTTGCTGCCAGACCTTATGCTTATTAGTGAAGGTGTTTGGTATGCTTGTCTTTATTGGTCAGTGGATGGAGTGTGAAAGTTGGGTTACTGCTGTACAGGACATTGGTTAGGCCACTTTTGGAATACTGCGTTCTGGTCTCCCTGTTATAGAAAAGATGTGAAACTTGAAACGGCACAGAAAAGATTTACAAGGATGTTGCTGAGGTTGGAACGTTTGAACTATAGGGAGAGGCCAAACAGGCTGGGAATATTTTCCCTGGAGCGCCCGAGATTGAGGGGTGACTGAATAGAGGTTTATAGAATCATAAGGGGCATAGATAGGGTGAATAGACAAGGTCTTTTTCCCAGTGTATGGAGTCCAAAATTAGAGGGCATAGGTTTAAGGTGAGAGAGGAACATTTTAAAAAGGGACCTAAAGGGCAACATTTTCAAGGAGAGGGTGGGGCGTGTATGGAATGAGCTGCCAGAGGAAGTGGTGGAGGCTGGTACAATTACAACATTTAAAAGGCATCTGAATGGGTACATGAATAGGAAGGGTTTAGAGGGATATGGGCCAAATGTGGGCAAATGGGATTCAATTCATTCAGGATATCTGGTCGGCAAAGGGATATGGGCCAAGTGCTGGCAAGTGGGATTAGGTCAGTTTAGGATATCTGGTCAGTGCGGATGAGTTGGAATGAAGGGTCTGTTTTCATGCCGTACCGCACTATGACTCTATAAATATCAATAAACAGACACTTGCATTTATATAGCACCGTTCATGACTTCTGGATGGCCCAGAAGTGTTTTACAGCTAATAAAGTAGTCACTGATGATGGAATGATGAGAGTATGGCAACACATTTGCAAACTGCAAGATCCCACAACCAGCAACATGACAAATGACCAGATTACACCTGTTCAGAGAAAAACATGAGAAAACCTCAGGAGATCGACAGTGTCTTTTCTTTACGAACGTGAGACCAATACTAACTTAGGCAAAAGCTCTATTCTTCGAACAATGCTTTGAGATGAATCATGTCCATTTGTTTAATTATCTCAACTAACATGGCCAGAAGGCACAAGACATCAAGTTATAGTCCAACAGGTTTATTTGAAACTGCAAGCTTTAGGAGTGCTGCTGCTTCATCAGGTGAAGTGTGACGAAGGAGGAGCACTCTGAAAGTTTGTGATTTCAAATAAACCTGTTGGACTATAATCTGTGTGACTTCTGACCTTGCCCGTCAAATTCCAACACCAGCACCTCTACATCATCTCAACCAACAAGACAGTGTAGCACCCCCTTAACACTGCAAGGGGAATCGACACCCTAGATATTGTACTCTGAAGCAAGTACAGAACATATTCCAACATTTGAGTTGACAGCACTGCCCCATTAAGACCCAGCTGAAATTCAGTAAACACAGACTGCAGTCTGCCGAGTTCATTCACAAATGGGTTTTGTATCAATCTCATTGATACAAAACAGCTCAACGCAGGATGCACTCCATCTGGAAGCGGGCCGGATACAATGTCTACACGACAAGGGTTGAGTTGGGTTGAGAATGAACGCCTGAAGGACAAGCATTCCTCTGCACTTGGAAATCTCCGCCCCCCCCCCCCCAGCATTTCGCAGCTCCTGAATGTGGAGTGCTCACTAGGATGGGGTTGCAAAATTCCTAAGCATGAACGGAAGTAACAATGCACGCACCGAGAAGGGGGAAGCAAACTGACACAATTGCATTCAATGCAGAGTTTGCAATGCGGATGCACAGACCCCAGGCAACGCGAGTCGATTCCTTCCCTGTTAACGGCGTATTTCACTTCCTCTCAGGAAGTAACTTGGATCCTGTAGTCCCTACACTGCACTGACGTCAGTCTTAAAGGGGCAAGGTACATAGATTTGGAGGAGCCGGTGTTGGACTGGGGTGGGCAAAGTTAAAAATCACACAACACCAGGTTATAGTCCAACAGGTTTGTTTGGAAGCACTAGCTTTCAGAGCGCTGCTCCTTTATCTGGTGAAGTCTGACAAAGGGGCAGCGCTCCGAAAGCTTGTGGTTTCAAATTAACCTGCTGGACGATAACCAGGTGTTGTGTGATTTTTAACAAAGGTACATAGAGTCATAGTGATGTACGGCACAGAAACAGACCCTTTGGTCCAACTTGTCCATGCCGACCAGATATCCTAACCTAATCTAATTCCATTTCCCAGCACTTGGCCCATTTCTCTCTAAATCAAGATTAGAGTGGTGCTGGAAAAGCACAGCAGGTCAGGCAGCATCCGAGGAGCAGAAAAAAAATCGACGTTTCCGGCAAAAGCCCTTCATCAGGATTCCTGCTGACCTGCTGTGCTTTTCCAGCACCACTCTAATCTTGACTCTAATCTCCAGCATTTGCAGTACCCACCTCTGCCATATCCCTCCAAACCCTTCCTATTCACATACCCATCCTAATGCCTTTTAAATGTTGTAATTGCACCAGCCTCCACCACTTCCTCTGGCAGCTTATTGCATACACACATCACACTCTGCGTGCCCATTAGATCCATTTAAAAATTTTCACCTTTCACCTTAAACCTATGCCCTGTAGTTCTGGACCCTCCCACCCAATGGAAAAGACTTTGTCTATTTATCCTATCCATGTCCCTCATGATTTAATAAACCTTTATAAGGTCACCCCTCAACCTCTGACACTTCTGGGAAAACACTCCCAGCCTATTCACCCTCTCCCGAGAGATCAAATCCTTCAACCCTGGCAACATATTTCTAAATCTTTCCTGAACCCTTTCAAGTTTCACAATGCCCTTCCAATATCTAGATTTTTGTTCAAATAAGTAAAAAAATATTTTTCTAATCAACTCATTCAGAGATGTTATTACACACCTCTCAGGTAGACAGTATAGCGAAGGCAGTTCTGAGGAAAGGTCACTGGACCCAAAACGTTAACTCTGATTTCTCTCCACGGATGCTGCCAGACCTGCTGAGCTTCTCCAGCAATTTCTGTTTTTGTTTCTGATTTACAACGTCCTCAGTTCTTGTAGTGACTGTGGCATTTGGCACACTTGCCTTTACTGGTCAATACATTGAGTATAGGAGCTGGGAGGTCATGTTGCAGCTGTGCAGGACATTGGTTAGGCCATTTGTGGAAGATGGTGTGCAATTCTGGTCTCCCTGCTTTAGGAAGGATGCTGTGAAATTTGAAAGGTTTCAGAAAAGATTTACAATGATGGTGCTAGGGTTGGAGGGTTTGAGCTAGAGGGAGAAGTTGAGTAGACTGGGACTATTTTCCCTGGAGTGTTGAGGCTGAGACGTCACGTTATAGAGATTCATAAAATCATGAGCGGCACAGATAGGGTGAATAGGCAAGATCTTTTCCGCAGGGTAAGGGAGTCCAAAATTAGAGGGCATAGGTTTAAAGTGAGAGGGGAAGGAATTAAAAAGGACTTAAGGGGCAACTTTTTCATGCAGGATGTGGTGTGTGTATGGAATGAACTACCAGAGAAAGTGGTGGAGGCTGGTACAATGACTACATTTAAATGGCATCTGGATGGGTATATGAATAGGAAGGGTTTAGAGGGATATGGGCCAAATGTAGGCAAATGGGATGAGAAATCATTTAGGATATCTGGTCAGCATGTACATGTTGGACCAAAGGGTCTGTTTCCATGCTGTATAGCTCTATGACAGCTGGAGCAAGGACTTGAACCCAGGCCGCCTAGCTCAAAGGTAGAGACACTACCACTGCTCCACAAGAGCCCTTAGACCATAACATGCACTGTTGAGTTGCAATAGCAACATGTGTTCTTTTATACATGTGTTAGTCTGGATCTGTATTATGAACACAGCTGACCAGGAATCTCTCCAGCTCTTAATGCTAGGGGGTTGGGTAAAGGGCATGTTAACAGTAACGCTTAACCTTTTGGCTAGTTTATGAGCCTACCTTACTTACCCAACCAGAATGAGGATAGGGGTCAAACCCAGGGCCATGGGAACTGTGTCACAAGGCCCCCTCATGACATTATTGTGTTATTCTTAAATAGCTTATTGTAATGGGAACATATATCCAGACAGAGAACTTCTTATGGCACAGTGGTAGTGTCTCTACCTCTGAACTAAGAGGCCCAGGTTTAATAACATCTATGAACACGTTGGTTAGAAAATATCTATATCCAGATTGGCCCATTTATTGCTATACTGTATTTAGGTGCTGAGCAACAATGAAAAAGTTCACCAGCCAAAAAGACAGACAGGAGAAAGTGAGGACTGCAGATGCTGGAGATCAGAGTCGAGAGTGTGTTGCTGGAAAAGCACAGGTCAGGCAGCATCCGAGGAGCAAGAGAATCAACCTTTTGGGCATAAGTCCTTCATCAGGAATGATGCTTGGGCAGAGATGAGTTCAATGGGACAGGAGTAGGCTGAGACAATGGGTCAACTGGGGAAGTCAGGTTTATGAATCTCGGGTAGGAAATAGAATCGGGCGGTTTGAGGTTCACGGACGATGATGCTGGAGGCTGTGGATGGGAGATCGCCTGAGGTGAGGATGGTCTGGGAGATGATGGTTTGCTGATGGGAGGCAAGGCCGTGGTTGTGGTCGAGGGGGCAGTAGGAGGAGGTGTCGGTGAGTTGGTGCCTGGCTTCAGCGGTGTTGAGGTTGGTGCGCTAAACTACCACTGCACCCCCTTGTCCGCTGGTTGGATGTGAGATTTGGGTTGGAGCAGAGGAAGCTCCAGAAAGACAGTCCATGACACCCCAGAATTTTAAACCTAAATGTGTGATTATTTTGAATTGATGGGAACAAAAGTTTACTGTGTGGGCAAACTTTTTTTTTCTTTACTCATTCACAAAGTGTCACTGGCTAAGACAGCATTTAATGCCCATCCCTAATTGCCTCAGCGGGCAGTTAAGAGTCAAGCTGTGGGTCTCGAGTCACATGTAGGCCAGACCAGGTAAGGATAGCAGTTTCCTTCTCCAAAGAACATTAGTGAACCAGATGGGTTTTTCTGATAACCAGTGATGGATTCATAGTGATCATCAGATTTGTTTGAATTAAATTCAAATTCCACAATCTGCCATGGTGGGAGTTGAACCAGGGTCCACGGAACATTACCTAGATTAGCTGACCTGCAACAATAGCACTAGGCCGTTGCCTCCCTTACTTATAGTGAGTGAGTGGTACCTTGCTATCTTGCCAGATAATCTGAAATTCAGATAACCGAATGCTGGATAATCGAGGCTCCTCTGTAAATGAAGAAGCAGGCTTGAGAGACCAAATGGCCTGCTCCTGCTTTTATGTTAAATTAGGTACAAATACTTCCATCATTTCCATATCGAATGACTGTATGCCGTCAGCCATTAACCCACAAAATTATGAACAAAGGTACACTTCAGTTCAGATAAACTTTAGATTTCATTTTCACAATTTTTAAGTTTACATTATGCAATTAGTTAAGCTCCCTTACCTATAGGAAGATGTGAACTTGTGTATTTTTACGAATATAGAAGGGTAGCATAATATTAAATAAGGAATCTGGAATTCTCACTCCCTTGGTGGACAATTTGTCAATTGGAGTGGTCACGATAAAAGTATTTTAGCTTGGGCAAGGTTATCTAGGGGTGTGGAGAAAAGGGGTTGCTGTTTAAACAGTGATTGGGGTTGCAAAGGTCTAAGATTGAAGATGAATCACCATGTGAATACACTATTGCAATGTAGAAGATGCGGCAGCCAATTTGCAAGCAAAGTGATCATTGTTATTTCAGGTTATGGTTCCTCATGTTGCAGCGGCATCAAACCTGATGATGCCTTTGGGGGCAGGAGAAGCAGTCTAGCACCATGTCCCAAAAGAGACAGAAGTATTATCTCTGACTCCTGCTTGTTACTGGTTCACTGGCCAGATGGATGCTTTCCTGCTGGCGGAAATATTGAATAAAGTCTTTACTGAGTCACTGCACAGACACACACACAGACAACAATAGATATAAACAAGGGATCCAAAATGTTCTCAGTTTGGCAAAATAAGGCGGCAGGTCCAGGCAGCAGGCTGTAGAGGGAGTCATGGTGACTGACTGACTGCCCCCTCTACATCCACACCGTTGGGATTCTATGATTAGATTTGCGGACACTAAAAGTACTGACCGATGAGGGGATAGGGTGAGACAATGCAGTTTGAGATTAAGATCAGCCAGGATCTAATTACAGAGGAGCCTTGATTATCTGAACAATACGGGCAAGGGACTATTTTGTTTGGATAATCAAATGTCCGATAACAGTTTAGCCAAGCATCGGGACCTTGCTATCTTGCCAGATAATCTGAAATTCGGATAACCGAATGCTGGGTAATCGAGGCTCCTCTGTAAATGATGAAGCAGGCTCGAGAGACCAATGGCCTGCTCCTGCTTTTATGTTAAATTAGGTACAAATACTTCCATCGTTTCCATATCGAATGACTGTATGCCTTCAGCCATTAACCCACAAAATTATGAACAAAGGTACACTTCAGTTCAGATAAAAATTGTGAAAATGAAATCTAAAGTTTAAGTTTACATTATGCAATTAGTTAAGCTGGACAGTACTTATTTCAGGCCCCAGATTGCATGTCAAAACCGGAAAGAAACTTTAATCTCACTGCTTCAACCCAAAACAAATCTCTACATCATATATAAACCAATGAGAAAATGAGTATTTGGAAAGGTCTGCGACTGTGACCAAAGGTATATACACTCATTACATAAACTGGGCACCAACACAAACCAGTCTCAATACTGAATTGTTTATTGTCCCTGATTAAGTAAAGGTACAATGTCATTTTGCTATATTGTCACACGGGTTTCTTCAGGAAGCAGAATATAATATTACAAACTGAAATTAAATCATATACTTTCAAATTTAACTATTTTTCCCCCAAATGTTTCTTTTGTAACTTTATTAGGCATATACATGTAAACAATGACCCACAACACCTATATGTTGTGGGTGGAATGGACACGCTCATTATCATTTCTGATGTTGAGAGCTAAGTTAAGGTTACAAACAGCACAAAATCTTGGGGGTACAGAAAACTCAATGCAACAATTCTCCAATTTATCAGGTACATTTTCCCTGAAATTCACTGGCAAGTCTCCCCTTCTGATTGTCCCTGCATCAGACTGCCTTTCAAGATTTGATGTGGTGGCCCCAATGATTCCAAGCTGATCTCCAAGTGTGGTGGAAAATGATGCTTTTTCTTTATTTATTTGCGATGTAAAATGTAGACTCTGCCCTCTGGTGTCATAAAGTCAAAGTCAGCAAAGCGATACACCAAGAGTACTGGAAAAACCTATGCTCTGTCGTGAAGAAAACGCAACATTCTTCCAAACCCAACTCTGTGACGCCAGCTGGATCCGATTTTACTTTGGAGAGAATCCTCCTCAAATAATTCGGATGAATCTTTCTGCTCATCAATGTGGGAGTGAGAACTGGGATGTTCTATTATCATCAGCTGGGGTGCAGGGGTTTCTTTCATAAGTAGGTGATGTTTCAACATTCCTGCAAACTCGTTAGACTCAGCCATACAATGTGGGAAAAGGGCAGAGAGCAATTTACACACTGTCTTGACCAGCCTTAGCTGCTTCGGAAAATCAATGTGGTCAGCTAATGTGTCGCGACAAATGGAAACAGTCACTAGCTTTTCTAAATATGGTTCTTCCCACAGTTTATGCTTGTTTTTTTTTTCCCCTGGGCTAACTTACTCTGAGTTACCACAATGGTTAGACAGAAACATGGGACTTGGAATCTACTTCCAAGCTAATTCACAAACCAGAGGCATAATGTCAAACAGCCAGAATCAAACACCTTGATCCTTCGAGAGTACACCGGCTTCAAGTTTACTGTTTTCTTAATTTGCTTGGTCTTATTTCTTTCTCAAATGCTTCAACTGGAGGTCAGACCCGGTCCCTCATTTGTCCATGTATCTGCATGTCCCAAAGTGATTTGTGACTGAAGTGACCTGGTTTTATGATCCAGTTAGATCCAGCTTCACGTGAATGTCAAAATGGACTTAGTGGACAGAGACATGTGCACAAACCTCCACCTTTTATTAACTACAAAGAGTCGGGTGGACAAATAGAATAATCTGGCATCACGAAATTGATCGGTGCTCTTGATTAGTTTCAAAATCTCAAGAATAATACTCGTCAGCGGACAAAGAGGCCACTTCCACTGTTCCATTTCCCCACACGTTCATGAAATGAACTGACTTTTCCATTGCTTGTACCAGGGCCTGCAGCCTGATAAGACATAAATCAGAACTGTTCAATTCTCAACATCATAAATAAACGGAATGTGTGAAGATGTGCAACTTAATATCCCCAGCAATCTTGCTGAGAGGAGACGTTCACCGGTGTTTTTTAAGTTGGGTTTAAGTCAAGATCACAGAAAATGGAGGCGAAAACGTTTCAATCCACTGCACCTTAATTGGTCAATCTCACACAAACTTCAGTCAGATCAGCCAACTAAAGCGGCCCAAAAAAGCGACTCAATTGGCTGTGAACAGCCATTAATTTCTCATTGACGTTTCTCAGTGATAGTTCTGTTTGTGTCATTGATAGTCTCAAGATATTGTCGTGCTGAAGAAGCTAAACCATTACAAACAGAGTCATCCTCTAGCAAGTGCTTCATCCAGACTTGAATTCAGGTTCCGAACACAACCACCTTTCTGGCGATGTTTGCAGGAATTACTAAATCAAACGTTTAAATACCATGTGATCCACAACCTGATGAACCTTCTCAACAGAGCGCAAACAAGAGTCATTGTTCATTTTGTTTAAATATATCAGCTTATCCACCTCTGTCTCTCCAGTTTCCTGTAAATCCAGCAAGCCCACAGCTACTACAGAAGTTGATCAATGTATAACATTGTTTAATTCAAAGAATTCATCAATACTTGTGCTTGTTTGAGTTCTGAGCAGGAAAGAAGATAAAAAGAAACCATCAGCCATAATCAAATCTACTAACAACGTGCATTTATATATTGCCTATCACAGATTCTAAGCTACCCCACAAGATGTAATCAGAGATTGACATCGAAGCCTAAACATAGCTGACCTAAAGCTTGGTGGAAGAGGTAGGTTTTAAGGAGAATCATGTTGGAGATGAGAGAGATGGAGAGGCAAGGACAATCGTGGGAGTAATTTCAGAGCTTAGGAACCCGGTGGCTCAAGGCATACCGCCAACTGTGTGCCAAAGGAAATCATAGCTCTATAGAACATAGATACAGCCCTTTGGTTCAACTAGTCTGTGGATGCACAAGACGACGGTTTTGGTGGGACCTAATCTAAAAAAAAAGTGTACCCACAGGTTACAGAGATAGTGAGGGAGGCAGGCCATGGAGGGATTTGAGAAAAGAGAGGATTAGAACGTTAAAGGCAGACATTAAATATCTGCACAATACCAATCAAATGGCCAGAGTAGAAGATCAACTAGGAGAAAGTGAGGACTGCAGATGCTGGAGAGCAGAGCTGAAAAACGTGTTGCTGGAAAAGCGCAGCAGGTCAGGCAGCATCCAAGGAGCAGGAGAATCGACGTTTCGGGCATAAGCCCTCCTTCATTCCTGAAGAAGGGCTTATGCCCGAAACGTCAATTCTCTTGCTCCTTGGATGCTGCCTGACCTGCTGCGCTTTTCCAGCCACACATTTCTCAGAGTAGAAGATGCAAAGCGGATGCATTTGTGAGACACAGTGTAATCAGTCAAAGCAAGTAAAGATTTTACACAACTTGAAAATGGGTTTAGTTACATTTCTAAATCACACTCCACCCCCTCCACCAACAATGTGTCTTAGGCTTGGCCTACCAGTGAGTAAGACTCGGAACTTGTTTGCTGAAACGGAAATGACTGTGGGCTCCACAGCGCCCGTGTCTACATTCCGAACATTAATCTTCAGCTGAACGACAGGTTCATTTACTTCCTTCAGCTCACTGGAACTCAGCGTGTAGTCCACTCTCCATGACACCGAGTCTAGTTTGTTCACTATACACAGAGCACAAGGCTAGTCAGGGTCACACAGTTTAAAACAGGGAAGGAAAATTAAAATCATTGAAACCCTATAGTGTGGAAGCAGGCCTTTCGACCCATCAAGTCCACACTGACCTCCCCCTCCCCAAAGAGCTGCCCATCTCTGTAACCTTGCATTTCCCAAGGCTAACCTACCAAACCTATACATCCCTGGATACTATGGGCAATTTAGCATGGTCAATCCACCTAACCTGCACATCTTAGGACTGTAGGAGGAAACCAGAGCACTCGGAGGAAACCCACACAGATATGGGGGGAATGTGCAAACCCTACAACAGACAGTTGCCCGAGGGTGGAATTGAACCCGGATTCCTGGCGCTGTAAGGCAGCAGTGCTAACCACTGAGCCACTGTGGTGCCCTACACACTCCCTCAAGTTTTGTTATGTTTGGCAACAGCTCATTCACATTGCATTAAACTGGAGTGAGTCCCTATAAGTTATCATTAAACCTCAAGAAAGGATAATGCCACTTACATCTGAGGCTACTCTCCTTTAATCTGTCCTGAAGGGCAGTCTGTTTGTCTTCATAAGATTTACAGAGTGCAGAGGTGTGTTCTGAAAGGTTAAGCATGAGATGCAGTTAAGGAGGTAAGTTAAGAGTCAATATCAAAGGTTATTTAGAAAGGAGGGTGTAATTTTCACATCGAGAACATTCTTTTCAAAGTGCACAGGCAAGAAAAAAATCAAAACATATTACATTCATGAAAACTTTATAACAAAAAAACATTTTTGCAAGGCCAGGTTTGAAACTGCTGTTAACTAATGGCTGATCATTGCTGTGAAGGGGAAAGAAAAATAGTTGGAAGCTATTAACAGGTCAGCTTGCAAACGGAAAGACAGCTTATAATATTTCATGTTTTTAACTGCATGTGCAAATCTCTTCAAGGGCCTCATCCCTGTACTTTAACACTATAATCTCCTCCAGTTTTACAATTACACTCTTGGCTTTTCTGACTGTAGTCTTCCTGTTCATCACCTACTCTCCCTCAATCAAAGAAGTCCTACAGTGTGGATCCAGGCTATTCAGCCCCTCCAAGGAGCATCCCACCCTGACCCACCATCCTAACGCTGTAACCCTTCATGTCCCATGGCTAACCCACCTAGCCTACACATCCCTGGACACTATGGGCAATTGCCCATGCACTTAAAGTGCACATCTTTGGACTGTGGGTTGAAATGGAGCAGCTGGAGGAAACACACAGAGACGGGGAGAACTTGCAAACGCCACACGGACAGTCACCCGAGGTTGGAATCGAACCCAGGTCCCTGGTGCTGAGAGGCAGCAATGCTAACTATGGAGCCACCATGTCATTCCTCAGTCCCATCGCTGGTAAAAACGCCTTCAGCAGTTTAACTCCAAGAGCTGTATTTCATACCCTCTCTATCTCTCCACACCTCCCTCTTCTGCTTGAAGTTTCCTTTTAAAAGGCAACAATCTTTTGGTTCTCCTCTCTAATGGCTCCGTGCTTTGGATTAAAGTTGTCTGATGCCTCTAATACACCTTATAATAGATTTGTATAGTATAGACAAAGGCAACTTACTGACTGTTCTAGAGGCATTCAAAAAAAAATTTGGAAGTGGGAGAATCAAAGGACATAATCAATATAAGGTTAAATAATAGTACAATTATCAAATAACATTAAATCAAATCAAGTAACATCAGTGTTACGCAATAGACCTACATAAAAAACCTTGTCGTTTATACAAATAATGGAGGCAAAAAGACATGTAGGGAAACGTACAATAAGAAAAAGGTGAAAATAACAGAACAAGTCCATACAGCAACACTAAAGACAAAACAATTAGCAAGATAATCATGCGAGATAAAACACCAGTTGAAGTTACAATGAAGGACTCTACTTCTCAACCTCTCCTTCCCGAGGCGTGCTGACCCTCAGATTAAACCACCACCAGTCGTCTCTCTCCAAACAGCAGTCTGGTCTATGGTGACTTGACTTTTACCTTTCAATTATAAAAATTGCTTTGGTCAGACTGAAAGCTCAAGGAGCACAAGTTGCACACCTTGACGGAAAAAGTAAGCAGCGGTCCAAAGTAATTTCTTGGAATGATTAGGGTCCATTTAGGGCAGCAAGGTGGCTCAGTGTTAACACTGCTGCCTCACAGTACCAAGGAGCTGGGTTCAATTCCACCCTCAGGTGACCGTCTGTGTGGAGCTTTCACATTCTCCCAGTGTCTGCACAAATTTTTTCCCACAATGCAAAGATGCACAGGTTAGTTGGATTGGCCATGGGACATGCAGAATAAGGGGGATGGGGTGGGTCTGGGTGGGAGCTCTTTGGTGGGTGGGTGTGGACTCGATGGGCCAAATGGCCTGCTTCCACTGTCTAGGGATTCTACAAACAATAGGGCAGCTTTATCACCAAGTGATAAAGGATGATTGGTGGTGGTTTAACCTGAGGGTCACTATGTCCTCAGGAAAGGGGAGAAGAGGAGGAGAGTACTTCATGGTAACCTCAGCAGCTGTGGGAATTGAACCCACGCTATTGATGTCACCCTTCATCTCAAACCAGCCATCCAGACAATTCAGCTAATCAATCCTGTAAGTTGAGAAGTGTACATATGTGGTGTTACATGAAATTACAGACATAGACACAGGCTATTCAGCCAAACTCATCCAGGCAACGCACAAGCCTTCACCCATCCCTTGGTTATTTCACTCCATCTTTTCTCTTCCTCATGCATTTATCGAGCTTCCTTGTGAATGGCACCTGCATTATTCACCTTGATCAGTACATTCTGCATTATAATCACTCTTCACAAAGAGGGTTACCATGAACTTCCTCTAGGATTTCTTTGTCGGCAATTGCTAAGTCAGGATTTAAACAATGACAAAACGTTGTTATTATTGCTTCAGGTAGACCAACAATACCTTTTGGCAGACCAAGTTGTTGTAATTCACTTGATAACGATTCACCATCAACACCATATTTGGCAGCACTTGACAGAACAAAGTTCAGCACTGCAATGGTTGCCTTTATATCACTGGTTTCTGGAATTAGAAATACAAAAATAAGTCTTTGATTTTTATTTCCAGGAATGTTGACTGTCTTGTGTGCAGCTTTACATAGGTACTCATTCTGCAACAGAAAATCCGGGGGAATTCACATTGTGAAAGGAAAATTGGAGACTTATGAAATCGAGTTTTTAAAACTCAACAGAAAGCAACACTTGCGATATCCTCATTCAATACAGACTCTCCCACATTAACACGGACATACACATCAGCTTTTCTCTAGCCAAGTAGATCAGTTCCTTTATGATGTGGAGATGCCAGTGCTGGACTGGGGTGGGCAAAGTCAGAATCACACAACACCAGGTTAGAGTCCAACAGGTTTATTTAAAATTAGAAAGCTGCTCCTTTGTCAGGTGATGTCACTAATTTTAAATGAACCGGTTGGACTATAACCTGGCGTTGTGTGACAGTTTCTTTACGCACGTGCTAATTGCAAATCTCATTACTGGTGCAGAGACTGGACGATCAGCAAGTGAATCAATGATAAAATGCCTGAAATGTTTAAAGAAAAAGAGAGAAAGGGGAAGTCAAAAAGCTAGCATGGAATCAGTGGGCAGATTGGGCCGTAAAAATCCACGATTCAATGCACACATTGGTTCGTTAAATCAATGATGCATGTGACTGTTGGATGGGCTAGGTGTGGGCCTGTTAGACTCTGCTGACAATTTAGAATTTGTCACTAAGTCAGCTGGCAGCCCAATTGCACTTGGACTGTCAGGATTCCAGGTTCAAATTCCACTTTGGGGTTGAGCACAAAAATCAAGGGTGACGTTGTACAGTAGCATTGAAGGTTTGATGCATTGTCAGAAGTGCCATCTTTCAGATGAGGTATAAGATGGACACCCCTTTTGTCTGTCTGGGAGGATAGAAATATTCACGGTGGTGGTGGGGGGGGCATTAGCCTAGTGGTATTATCACTGGACTGTTAATTCAGAGACCCAGGTAACATTCTGGGGACCTGGGTGTGAATCCAGCAACATCAGATGGTGGAATTTGTATTCAATGAAAATCTGGAATTAGGAGTCTAATGACGACCGTGAATCCACTGTCAACTATCAGGAAGGAATCCATCTGGTTCACTAATATCATTCAGGGAAGAAATCCACTATCCTTACTTGATCTGGCCTACATGGGACTCCAGACCCACAGTAATGTGGTTGACTCTTACCACCCTCTGGGGGGCAGTTAGCGATGGGCAGTAAATGCAGACATAGCCAGCAATGCCCTCAATCTCATGAATGAAGTAAGAACATTTATTTTTAATGTAACTGGCACCAACTCAAAAAAATAGAGTTATATCCCCAATGTTCTAGCCAATATTTATTCCTTACTTACAATCACAAAAAGAACTTATCTAATCATTATCACTCTTTGTTTTGGGGGCGTTTGCAATGTTTCATGCTTTACAACAGTGACTATCGTTCAAAACTACTTCATTGCTCTAAACTGCCTTCAGATCATGCACAATGTTACATAAAAATGTAACTCTCCTTTTCCTTTTGCATTGTCACATCAACCAGACATTGAGTAACATTTTTTCACCTAATGCATTTACTGTTTAACAATATAATGTGATGCAGCATTATGTTTGCAAGTGCAGCATATTTTCAAAGCACTTTTTTAAGCATTGCAAAATTGGAGTGGACAGTATGCACAGAAATTTATACAGACTTACCAAACTTAGCATCTGAAGTGAGCTTTGCAACTTTCTCATACTAAAGGGGAGAGACAACAGATAACACATGATTGTTAATACAATGTGGGATTCGTTGTTAATGCAAAAAAAATTCACAAAACATTTGCACAGCTCTTGTTTACAGGAACATGTACACGATCTGAGTCAAGGCCCAAGCTTGCAAAACTTATATTGAACTGAATTTATTGTCACGTGTACCAAGGCACAGTGAAAAGCTTTGTCTTGTGAGCAATACAGGCAGATCACAGAGTTAAATAGTATAGATAGATAAACAGCGACAAAAACAAAGACACAGGTACACTGTACAGGCGAATGGTAAGAGTTTGCGAGTGCATTCAGTATTCTAACAACAGTAGAGTAGAAACTGTTACAAAACTGGCTGGTGCATGTTCAGGCTTCTGTACCTTCTCCCCAATGGTAGAGGCTGTAGAAAAGCATTGCCAGGGTGGGATGGATCATTAAGAATGCTGGTAGACATTCTTAATGATCCTTGACATTGGGCCTGGTAGATGGATTCTATAGATGGGAGGTTGGCCTTTGTGATTGTCCGGGCTGAGTTCACCACTCTCTGTAACTGTCTCCGATCTTGAATGGTACAGTTGCCATACCAGGTAGTAAGTCGATTCTGTGTTGCTGGAAACGCACACCAGGTCAGGCAGCATCCGAGGAGCAGGAAAATCAATGTTTTGGGCCGAAGGGTGAAATGTCAACTCACCTGCTCCTCGGATGCTGCCTGACCTGTTGTGCTTTTCCAGCAACAAACTCTCGACTCTGATCTCCAGCATCTGCAGACCTCACATTCTCCTATGCCAGGTAGTGATACATCCAGACAGAATGCTCTCGATGGTGCACCTATAAAAGTTGGCAAAGGTATTCTCCATCATGCCAAATTTCCTCAGCTGCCTGAGTTAGAAGAGACGTTGCTGGGCCTTTGAAACTAGTGGGTCCACATAAAGAGTCCAAGAAACCTTGTTGTGAATGACCACTCCCAGGAGCATGACACTCTCCACTCGGTCACCTACGTATTTTGTTGCACATCATGTACATTCTTGCCTTTACAATGGCAGTCCAGTGGTGAACCATTGGCTGAACTTACTACTGAAGGGCTCTTGTAGTACAGTGGCAGTGTCCCCACCCGTGGGCCAGAATGCCCAGGTTCAAGCTCCATCTGCTCCCGAGGTGTATGTCTGAACGGTTATTTAAAAGAATTTATGATCAGCAGGAAAGTGATTACAAAGCACTGAATTGTTATTATGAATATAGGAGCAGGGGCCATATGGCATTCCACATCATGGCTGATCCACCTCAACACCATTTTCCCACGGTATTCCCATATCCTTTAATGTCCAGTTTTCGATCGGTGTCTGTCTTGAATGCTATATCTGCTGTAACACGTGTTTTGTTAATGCAAACTCACTGTCACACAATTGATGAATTGGGGACACTGTTTCTATAGCACAAACTTTTAAAGTATTGGGTATAACGCGATTCCAGCCCCATTAGCTTAAATGGAGCTGCTATTACGAAATTTTCTTATAACACGGGGGTTGCACGAGAACGGAATTACCACGTTATAGCTGAGCCGACAGTACTGAGCTTGAGCAGTCGCTTTACCTATCGCTGTTACACTTTCTAATCGGACATCCTCCACGTTTCCTTTGCTAACCTGGAGATTCACAACAAGTGGTCTCCTCCAGGGTGAGACTGACAGGGTGAGACAAAACCTGGCAAATGTCCCCTGCTTCCTCCTGTTTGCCGAGAGTTCATCAGCGAAATACAGTCAGAGTTGGGTGAAACTCGAATAGTAAAGGCTGTGAAAGGTTAGGAGGTTATGTTGACCTATGGCAGGTTTTACATAAAAACAAACAGGAGAAGAACTAGGTCCTTCAAAGTCAAAAATCACACAACATCAGTTTATAGTCCAATAGGTTTATTTGGAAGCATTAGCTTTCGGAGCACCGCTCCTTCATTAGGTGGCACAACCTAGTGCTTCCAACTAAACCTGTCAGACTACAACCTGGTGTTGTGTGATTTTTAACTTTGCACACCCCAGTCCAACACCGCCATCTCCAAATCATGACTACTATAGGCCCCTCAAGCTTGCTTCACCATGGAATAAGATTGTGGCTGATCTGATGTGACCTTCCTGCCTACTTTCCGTAACCCTTAACTCCCTTGTCAATCAAAAATCTATTTAATTCAGGCCTGAATTTATTCATTGCATCACTGTCTGGATAAAGAACTCCAAACCCTCACAATCCTCAGAGATTTTTTAAAAATCCTCATTTGTGTTTTAAATCAGAGATACCTTATTCTGAAACTGTGCCCTAGATTTTTCAATAAAGGAAAGCTCAGAGTCTGTCCTGTCAAGGTCCCTTGGAATCTTATGTTTCAAAAGGTCACCTCTCATTTTTTCTGAACTCCAATGTGTATAAACCCAACCTGCTCAACCTCTCCTCGCGAGACAAACCCTCTGTCCCTTTGTAACCACTAAAGTGGGAGATGGTGAGAAGGGGGAGAAAAGAGGTGTTTAAAATCATAGCATAAAAACCCCATAAACGTATTCTCCTGCGTGACACAGATGAGGAGAAAGTGAGGACTGCAGATGCCGGGTGATGAAGAGAATTCCTGATGAAGGGCTTATGCTCAAAATGTCGACTCTCCTGCTCCTCGGATGCTGCCTGACCGGCTGTGCTGATATTGACGCGGTCCTTATAAGACCATAGCAAGTCCTATTATAATGCTTTTTAAACTTACATCAATTCCATCTCCCAGCAGGTCTTTCAGTACCTGGACACAGAGCAACTTCACTTTCACTGAAGACTAGAAGAGAAATCAAAGACTTTTTTAAGAAGAGATGTACAAGCAAAAAAGTAACTCTTAAATCATGCATAGACTATGCATTCTCCCATGAGTAAGAAATTGCTGGATGCAGAAATGACAGACTGAAATAAGTGAGGTCGTTACATTTCTTTTAAAACTCATGCATGCGATGGCGTCGCGGGCTAGCCCAGCATTTATTGCCCATCCGTAAGTGCCCAGAGGGCAGTTGAAAGTCAACCACATTGCTGTGGGTCTGGAGTCACATGTAGGCCAGACCAGCTAAGGATGGCAGCTTCTTTCCCTGAAGGACATTAGTGACCCAAATGGGTTTTTTTTTTAATAACAATCAACAGTAGATTCAAGATACAGAAGTTGCTGGAAAAGCTCAGCAGGTCTGGCAGCATCTGTGCAGAGAAATCAGAGTTAACATTTCAGGTCCGGTGACCCTTCGTCAGTTCTGAGTTCCAGCAACTTCTGTTTTTGCTTCTGATTTACAGCATCTGCAGTCCTTTTGGATTTTAACAGTAATTGCCATTAGGCTTTTGCTTTTAATTCCTTTTTTTTAATTGAATTCAAATTTCACCATCTGTCATGGTGAGAGGTGAACCCACAGCCTCAGAACATTAGCCTGCGAGTCTGGATTATTAGTCCAGTGACATTACTATTACCACCTCCCCATTTCCAAATATGAATTTGTCAATATTATCATTTACCAAAGTGTGCATCTGCACAGTTAGAGTATGTGTGATTTTAGTATTTTAATCCATGTGTCACTTTTCAGCTTGAATAAGATCTGGGAAACAAAGGGGAGCAAGTGAAGCGTCAGTTATACAGAGACCTTGCTCAAAGACAGAGACATAATGTCCTCAGTTCTGGGACTGGCACCAGGTCCAAAGGGTAGAATGACAAGGAGGGGCTGTACAAATTGAGATTGCATCGGCTTAAGTTCAGAAAGCGGAGGAATGATCTAATTGATTCATT
>NC_057749.1:25396401-25442779 GCF_004010195.1 Chiloscyllium plagiosum
GAGGGAATGTGGGGGCAGGGAATGGGAGGCTGATGAGGGGTGAGAGGAAGTGACAGTGGGAAGGTGGGGGAAGAAAGGGAGCTGAGGGGGTGTGAAGAAAGAGGTTGGAGGAGAGTGGACAGGCATAGGGATAATGAGGGAGAGAGTAGGAGAAGGATAGGGATGTGGACATATGGAGAACAAGGAGACAGGATAAAGGAAGTTGTGTGAATTGGGAGATGGAAGGAGAAAGGGGCAAAGCAGTGGGAAGGGATGGAGGAGCTGAGGTCAGAGGGTTAGAGATCTCAGTTACTGATCTGAGTTCTATTGTTTTGTCTCTTAACACATTATCAAAGTTATTTATGCTGTTGCACCATTTCATTTAGAAAAGAATCGTTTCCTCTGGTCTCTAGAGGTTTGTCAGTAAGTGTAAGGAATCTGGTCGGCATGGACGGGTTGGACCAAAGGGTCTGTTTCCATGCTGTACATCTCTACGACTCTATAACTGATCCACATCCATGTGCCGCTATTTTGAAATCTAAACTCCAAAATATAGCACGCTTTCCTGGCATTATTTTGAAGAAGAGTCTGAGATTTCTCCCTGTTGCTGGTGGCTATGTTTTGTACATTCCGGCAACGATTCAGGAGTATTTCTGGGCAGGAAATTTGTGTCATGGTCTTGAAAAGTGCTACATAAAAGCCTTTTTGATTACGTTGTTCTGTACAAAACAACAGTTCTCTCTCTCTCTCTCTCCAGACTGCAGACGGGCTGCAATAATCTGTGCTTGGAAGCCTCAAACGTTGAAGGAACAGAATGCCAGAGAAAGACAACGCCTTCAGCAGCAGCGACAAGACGGGCCACATTTCGAGCGACGTCTGCCGAGACTTCATGCGCAATGTCTGCAAGCGGGGCAAGCGGTGCAAGTTCCAGCACCCCGAGGTTAGTGAGGCATCCGAGCTCAGCACGCTGAGTGGGGAGATGCCCCTGGGCAAGGGGGAGGTGCCAGTCTGCCGTGACCACCTGTACGGTGGGTGCCAGCGCGGCTCCAGGTGCAAGTTCCTCCACTTTGAGAGCAATGGCATTGGCGCTCCCCGCGATAAGAGCTCGCCACCCTTCAGCGACGTCCACGACGAGTTCGGCCACCTCCTGAAGAGGCGCTGGGCAGAGAGCGTGAGGCCCGATGCCTTTGACCTGGGTGCGCCCCGCCCCTTTCCGGCCGACTACCGCTACCTGGAGGAGGAGAACCTGATGCTGCGCAAGCGGGTGGAGGAGCTCAAGAAGCACGCGTCGACTCTGATGGCTACCAACGAGATCCTGCTGGAGCAGAACGCCCACTACCGCAGCCAGCCCAAGGTGGTGACGCTGACCAGCACTGCCGCCGGCGAGCAGCTGGTGGCGCCCCCCACCGTGGCCGCCGTCACCGCCTACAACCATAGCATCGTGCAGGCCCACAACTCGCTGAGCAGCCAGGCCCTGCAGCCCCGGCAGGAGCTGCCGGTGCCCGCCAGCGCCGGCCCCCCGCCCGCCAGCACTGCCCCTCCCCCTCCGCCCGGCCCTCACCTCGCCCCCGAGCTGGCCTTGGCCCAGACCATCGCCCAGGGCATGGCCGCCACGCCCGTCTCCATGGCGGCGGTCACCGTTTCCATCACGCAGCCCATCCCCGGCATCACCATGAGCCACGCCACGACGCCGATGGTCAGCTACGCCCTGGCCTCTCAGAGCATGGGGATTACCCCGATCCCGCACTGAGGGGGACCATATCGTGAAGAATTCCGTTCCAGCTCCTTGTGATGTGTTCCGTTTTACCCAGTTGGCTTAATTGCAAACTTTGATTCCCACAACGTGAAACATAGCATTCCAGTCTGCCGGATCTTGTTGCGTTTGAACCCTGGTCTTACCCTACTGTAAACATCAGAAGGGCTAAGAGAATTGACAACTCCACGCTCGTTGCCACAAGATTTGCCTATCCTGTCCTTGATTTGTTGGCGGTGAGGTCCTGCCAATAGAGTCCCCATTGGTCATGCAGTTGAACTGGACGCTGTTGAAAACAGCCAGCAAAGAGAGGGAGGGGGCAGTATCTTATCTCCGTGTCCCAACATCCAGAGTCCTCCATATTACCACAACTGGCTGACAAGCCTGTAACCTGTGCAATACGATGACCGTGCGGAATTTGTGTACTTCCTATTGGATTTTTGAAAACTCTGTATGTACAGTTCCATCACTCTAACCTGTGGCTTACGAGATTTTAGTTCGTGTAATCGTTGGCACCCAGCTTCAGAGAGAAATTCCTTTGTCAAGCTCTTGTGTTTAATTTAAAACGAGTTCAGTGCTGGTTAAGGTGCAAAGTGTTAGTTCTCCTTGAGCGACTGAGACTTCTCTCGAAAGTTTCCGCCTCTATATTCCACCGCTTTTCAGGATCCAGTTGCGAAAGTGAACCCCAAATTTCAGGATTTAGGTGATGACTTTGTAAATTCTGCAAAAGGTTAGTAAGAATCTCACCTGCAAAAAAAAAAGAGCATGAACTGTCTGTGACTTTTGCCCAAATGGTTTAAAGTTTCCTCCTTCAATAAATCTTGTAATTTGCTTTAAAAGTTGTTTTTCTCAGTGTCTTAACTGATGGCATTCAACTTTTAGACCATTGTGGAGAAGACAGGTTTGGATTTGGTTGAAACAACTATCTGCTCGCTATTTGTAAGACTGTTTTGTAAGCAGTGTGTCTCACCTCCTTGTAAGGCATCTTGTACTCCAGTTATCAGTGACCTAAATCACGCAATTTCTACTTGATGTGGAAACCCGTTATTAACCCACTAGCTAAAGGGAATTATCGTGAAATGACGGTAGAGTTAGCTCGAGTGGATTGGGCATTAGTGACAGTAAGCAAGCAGTGGCAGGCATGTAAGGAGGTAATTCATGACTCAGCAGAAATATATCGCAGCAAGGAGAATAGATTCAATGAGTGGGACAAACCAACCATAACAAACCCAGGAGGTTTAGGAGGGTATTAAGTTGAAAACAAACCATATAAGGAGACCAAACTCAGCGATAGCCCTGAAGACTCGCATAAATTCAAAATCCAGCAAAGGAGGACTTAAAAAGATGGGAGAAAGTAAACTGCGATGGCCACCTTGTGAGGAATATTGAACTAACAATAAGAGCCTCTTTAAATATACGAGGCAAAAGAGAGAGGTCAAAGTGAACAGAGGCTCTTTAGAAAATGAATCTGTGGCGATGGTCTTGGGCAGAGGAACTAGGCAGATATTTTGCATCAGTCTATATATTGGAAGGTACTTTGAATATCCCACTAATACTAAAGGACATGGATGAAATTAAGTGCCATCTCTGTCACTAAAGAAGTATTGACCAAACCAATGATTCTAGAGGTAGATAGCATGCAACCGAGGATCCTAAAGGAGGTAGCTACGGAGATAGTGGGTGCATTGGTTATAACTTTACAAAACTTGTTGAATTTTAAGAGAATTGGAAAACTGCCAATATGACAACGCTGTCCAAAAAGGGCTGGAGGCAAAAGGTGAGTAACTGTGGCCAATTAACCTAACATGTATTTTTTGAAAAATATTAAAATCAACTGTTAAAGAAGTAATAGCAGAACATTTGGAAAATCATAATTGAGCCGAGTCAGCATGGCTACATGGGAGGGAAATTGTGCCTGACTAATTTATTAGAGTTTCTCAAGGGAGTCTCAACCAGAGTGGATAGAGGGGAACCAGAAGATGTGTTGTATTTTGATTTAGAAGGCATTCTATAAGGTACCTCACAAATGGTTTAGGCATAAGATAGGAGCCCTTGGTGTCGGAGGTAGTGTATTGATTTGGGTGGAAAATTAACTCACGGGCAGGAAATAGCGAGTGGGGGGAAAAGGGTTCCTTTTCAGGTTGGCAACCTGGGGAAGCCGTCAGGTTCTACAGGAGTCGTACAGGGACTGCAACTGTTGGAGAAGAAGTTAATGTTCTGGAGGAAGGAAGTGAATGTACTACAGACAACACAAAAATATGTGGGACGGCAGGTTGTGGGAAGGATACAAACAGTTTATGGAGAAAAACTAAAAGAGTTGCAAATGCTATAAATCAGAAACAACAACAGAAGTTGCTGGAAAAGCTCAGCATGTCTGGTAGCATCTGTGGAGAGAAATCAGTTCACATTTCGGGTCCGGTGACCCTTCTTCAGAACGGTTTACAGAGAGATATTGATCGGTTAAGTAAATGGGCATAAAGTTAGCGCATAATGGAGTATAATGTGGAAAAAATATGAAGTTCATTTCGGTAGGGCGAACAAAAGAACAGAATATTATTTAAATGGCGAAAAAGTGTAGCACAGAGGGACTACTTGTGCAGAAAGTTCGCACATGGGTACAGCAGGTAATTGGGAAGACTAATGGAATGTTGGACCTTATTTCAAAGGGGTTGGAGTATAGAGTAGGGAAGTCTTACTGCAACTGTACAAGGAGCTGGTGAGACCACAACTGGAGTACTGTGAGCAGCATTTGGTCCCCTTATTTAAGGAAAGATAATTTCATTGGAGGTAATTCTGAGAAGGTTCACTAGACTGATCCCTGGTATGGAGGGATTGTCTTATAAATAGGTTGGGACTCTACTCATTGGGGTTTAGAAGAATGAAAGGTCATCCCATTGAAACATATAAAATTCTTAAGGGGCTTGACAAGGTACATACTAAGAGAACATTCTCCTCATGGGAGAGTCTAGGACCTGACAGCACAATGTGCAAATTAAGGGGCACCAATTTAATACAGACATGAGATGAGATGGGTTGAGTGTCTTTGGAATTCCTTGCCACAGAGGGCTGGGGTGGGACAGCGTCCTTGTGTATATTTAAGGCCGAGCTAGATTCTTGATCAGTCAGGAAATCAAGGGTTACAGGGAAAACACAAGAAAGTAGATGTGAGGAACGTCAAATTAGCCATGATCCTGTTGAATGGCCGAGCAGGCTTGAGGGGCCAAATGGCCTACTCCTGTTCCTATTTCTTATGGTCTCGAGCAACAGTATATGATTACAACTCCACTTGCTTAGTTAGACCTGGCGGACTAGAACTGATCTCCAGATGGTCAGTCCATTAAACAAATTCTACTGCGCGTCTTCCCACCATCGGCCTGTGTCATGCTTCACGTCGTGTTCATGTGGCTGTGGTCATGGCTTATACCCTTTTCTGACCCTGCTCCCTTGACATATAATGCCTGCTCCCTCTAATTGGGTTTTAGTGTCCATTCAATCACACTCTGGCTATGTAAGACCACCTGATCGTGAGCATTATCTGTTTCCAAGTGGTGTTGGCTCCTTGTACTACCAGATCCAGGTACTACCAGCAATGGATGTAATAATCTGTCTCTCGATAAGGCAGCAAGAAAGTCATTTACTCATGTCTGGAGAGGCTGTTGTGGTGTGGACTGGGCCACCATTTCAATGTAAATATAATTACTTGGAAGGTCATGATTTGGAGATGCCAGTGTTGGACTGGGGTTGCACAAAGTTAAAAGTCACACAACGTCAGGCTCTTTTGCTGCTGTCTCATTTAAAAGAAAGCAGAGTCTTAGAATTGTAGGGAACTTGTTTTTGATACAATCTCTCACACTTCCTGGACAGCACTGTCAAGCAGTGAATGAATTGTACTGACCAAAAAGGACCCAGGTAAGAACATCAGTCCAAAAAGGACCCAGGTAAGAATATCAGTCTGTGCTGAATTTACCTTCATCACACAGGTAATTAAATACCACATCAGAATTGAATTAGCTTTATAGCTACCTGTGCTCTAATGAGGACAGTGCAAAGTTTACATTACAGTGCCATCTTAGGTACAAAGGTATAGATTCCTAAAATAAAATTGTTTGGGGGGAAAGAAACTATAGAAAAGTAAAGAGATAAAACATTACAGATCAGAGGAATAGATTGGAAAGGTAAAGAAATAAAAAGTTCAGAATAACAGTCTTTCCAACCCAGTCCATGCCAGCACCCAGTAGCTGGTGACACAGCTGGTCTAATGTCCTGGATTAGGGGCAACTCCGAGAGGGTTCCTGCTCCTGACTTTTATCCAGTGGCTCTTTTGTCTGCTGCTTTACCACAGTTCACAATGAGCAACTGGCACATCATGTGTCTGTTTCCTTTGTTTTCCATAAAACTTGTAACAGAGCAACTGCTTTCTTAAGTCTTTTAGGGGCATGAAGGAATGGGAGCAACTAAATTAGTACTAACCCTGACCCTCCCCCGAAAAAAAAAATTGGTTGTATATTCAAAGGCAACTGCACAGTAAGTCTGCGGTAACATTATTCTCACTGTGTGTACCTTCACTTAATTTTAAAAATCTCTCAATACCAGGTTATAGTCCAACAGGTTTATTTGGAAGCACTAGATTTCAGAGCGCCGCTGCCCCTTCAGGTGGTTCACTTATGTGTTTGTCTAGAGCCAGTGATACAGTGGTAGTGTCCTGGGGAGGTTTAAGTCCCACATGCCCTAGCGGGGTCTTATCATATGTTCGAACAGGTTGATTTGTTTTTGTTTGCAGACATTGAGTTGTTTGGCAAAACCTTCCTTTTAATTAAAAGGAGCAAATTCTTTAATGGCATCACTAATTTAGTTGCACTTGTTCTTGGCCATTTCAGAGTCAACCACATTGCTCACATTATATGTTGCCAAACTGGGTGTTGATGGCAAGTTTCCTTCCCTCAGGGATTGTTGATGAACTAGCCAGGTTTTTACACCAACTGAGTACCATGCCCTCATTACTGAGTCTAGCTTTATATTCCAAATTTATTTAATAGAATTTAAATTCTGGTGTGGTGGGATTTGAACTGATTTCCTGGGTTTTGGGATGACTAGTGGGGACAACAAACCCCATGCCACCATCTCCCTCACGCAGGGTATGTGCAGAAGCTGCTGAGTTGAGAGCTCGCAATTAAATATGGAATCTCGCAGAAGCAGTCATGCAAAGTTAACATTTCTTAAATGACAATATTTTTTAAAACTTGACTGCTTTATGGATATGCAATTGACTTGAATGTGTAGCTACATAAATGCCTGTCTTGCAATTGATTGATATTTGCTCGTAACCAGCAGTGATTTACATTAATGGTAGATGTAACTTTATTTTGTACCGCACAATATATATGACTTTCTGTTGGAGGCTTGTGCATTAAGCTGTTTAATAATGCTAAAGATTCATTATGTTTCAGTTGATATCCTGTGAAAACTTCCGATAGAAATGTATTCAGCTTTTCATTCCTGACAAGCTCAATAATCGGTAGTTGTTTGCCCGCCAAGAAATTCGGCAATATTATTGGGTGTAGTTAACCAGAAAGTAATTGGTTTTGAAAATAAGATACATTTGTATCACATGTCCTATTGTGATGAAATTGCCTAAGTTTAAAGTGTTATTGGAGATCATTTATTTTCGTTAATCCAGACTCTGTCCCTAGGTGTTGCGAAAAAAGAATGATGAGGTGGGCCAGTGGAGAGTTGCTGGCCTCATCTCCATCATTTAAAAAAAAACCAAGGTCTTTTGGAAAGCTGCTCTTCCCTTTTTTCTAGTTGGATCCATTTTCCTCAATTCTTTGCATATCAGAGGCCATTTCTCTGACCCACGTTGGACCCTGTTCTGTGCCATTAGCTGAGTTCACACGCTCAGTGTGTCAGTCACTGACGTCAGGTGCTGAAAGCCTCCCTTCACCATCATCTGCTTTCGATCATTAACAAGAGCTGGGATTGCCAGGAGGAGGTTCAGCCCCATCGACTCATTGAAATCTGGGGTTCTCTCCCCTTGCAGCCTTTCTGTCGTGACTGGCTGTCCTGATTTAAAGGGTACATTGGAATGGCTGCCCCCTTATGGCCTCCACGTTATTTTTTTATTTATTTGTGGCCATTGTTAATTGAGCCAACATTTATTTCCTGTCTGTGGTTGCCCTTGGGAAGCTGGTGGTGAGCTGCCGCCTTGAGTCCATGTGCTACAGTTTGAGGAGTTTGACTTCGTGACAGTAACAACAGCAAGATGTTTCTAAGTCAGAATGATAAATGACTTGGAGGGGAACTTGCGTATGGTGATGTTTCCATGTATCTGCTGCTCTTATTCTTCTAGATGGATGTGATCATGGGTTGGAAGGTGCTGTCTGAGGATCTTTAGGGAATTTCTGCAGTGTAGCTTGTAGATAATATACATTGCTGCAACTGATCATTAGTGGAGGGGAGGATGTGGTACCAATCAAACAGACTGCTTTGTCATGGATGGTGTCAAGCTTCTTGAGTGTTGCTGGAGCTGCATCCATCCAGATAAGTCGGGAGTATTCCCTCGCACTGCTGACTTGTGCCTTGTAAGTGGCGAACAGACTCGGGAATTAGGAGGGGAGTTATTTGGCTCAGTATTCCTAGCTTCTAACCTGCTAATGTAGCCACTATGTTTGTTTATGTGGTGAGTCCAGTTGAGTTTCTGGTCAATGGTAACTCCCAGGATTCAGTGATGGTAACACCGTTGAATGTTAAATGGCGATGGTTAGTTTCTCTCTTATTGGAGATGGCCACTGCTTGGCATTTGTGTGGGGCAAATGTTACAGCTAATCTCCAACCCTCACAAAACCATTCCAATATTCATTATGGGGACTCCTGAACCAACCAGCAATGGTGACAAAAAAGAGGTCCACGTATACAAGACCATAGCGGTGCCATGAACAACATTACCCAGTCAGAGTGTCATTAAGGGTGTCAGTTAACTCAGTGGCTGGTTATTGATGCAGCATCATGGGTTCACTTCCAATACTAGCTGAGGTTACCATGAAGGACTCTCCTCAACCTTTCTCCTTGTCTAAGGTATGGCGACCCTCAGGTTAAACCACCACCAGTCTTCTCCCTCCAAGAGAGTGGTCCTCTGTGACTATGGCAACTTTACCTTTACATTAATGGTGTGTAGTTTTATTTGCCATCATCCAAGCAGCATTTCCATTCTTTTAGCCCTTTGCTTTCTAATGTAGGTCATTGGAGCTTTTTGAAACTATTGGACTACTATCAAATGGATTATTTGTTATTAATACAACTAATCAATAAAAGGCTCATGGGAATGAGAATATATACTGCAAGTGCCTGAACATACAAGCCAATTAAGCAGGAACCATGGAGATGTTTATCAGTATAATTTAGTAAGTAGAATAGTTTACCTGGAATTATGATGTAATGTGTACATAATTGCATTAACTTAAAAAGCAAATCAGTTTTTTCCTGTGTTTCTTGCCTCATATTTCTTCCTAGGAGTAACTGTCTCAGTTGTACAGAGCTTCACCATAGTATTAACCTTGTTCATTTAAGCATAAAATAATCTGCTACCATGATATGGGCTCTGCCTTCAGCAGGCTATTTATAGCTGATGTGGCAATGCTTCTGGTAGCTCTCGTAACTTAAGAACTAGATGTGAGTAACGTGATATTGAAAGATTCAATAGACCTTTATTACAGCTCCTTGTGTATAAATATATTACAACCGTAAGCCTACCAACACACTTAAACAGCGACTAATGAACCGAAAGGATCTATTAGATACTGCTAGCAAAACTAACGCCATCTATAAGATACCATGCAAGAATTGTTTTTTAAAAAAAAACACTACAGTGAACAGACAAGTAGGAAACTTGCCACCAAGATACCCTAACACCAACTACCACCAAAAAACACGATCCACTATCGCTAGTTTCCATACATACATACAGACAGAGAAGGGCACCACTTTGACTGGGGCAACACACACATCCTAGGACAGGCAAAGCAAAGACATGAACAAGAATTCTTAGAGGCACGGCATTCTAACCACAAACTCAATCAATAAGTGCATCGGTTTAGATCTTATCTGCCTTCCCTTGAAAAAAACAGGAAATAACATCACCCACCTCAAGAAACCAAGACCTATAAATAGAGAGGCGGGACATACCATCAGTGCTTCACCGGAGACTCTCACTGATGATATTACCTAGTCACAACGATGAAACGTTTGAAACCAAACCTTCCAGCTCAGTGAGCTAACTTACTTATATTACAGCCATTGGCACCTCAGTGTCAGGGCTAATATGAAGTTATTGGTGCAAATAGCATACTTTCAACAGCATATGATGCTTCAAGTGGCCTCAGTGAAGATGGAGTTTGAGACCTTTTATCCTCAGATCATACGGTATGATACCATAATATCACAAGCATGTCTCTAAAGTTACATTGATACTGTATGTGAAACATAACGCAACCCATACTGTTTTAATTCTTTGCACATTCACATACATTTTTAATTAAAAAGTTGGTTAGATTTCAAGGGATGCAGATAAAGTGCTCCACATTAACAATGTTCAACAATCTAACATTAACGGCAATAGAGTTTCGTCTCTGATACTTTGGAATCAGAAACTGCAGTGAATCTTCATCACTAGCATAATAGAAAAAAATCAATTTTCCCTTCCATCTTGTATTAGCACTCTTGAAGCATAGTTGTAGTTGAATTAGGACAGTGCAGTGCTTTATAGACTGCCAACTAGATTGGTGCCCTATCTATTATATGGACTTACTGTTTTTCTCAATCCTGTTAAAATATTGTGAAGGTGCATGCTGCATTGAAAAGTATCCTTGTTTTTTGGAGTTTGGGAAGTGTATGCATTTCTTGTACATTGAATAACCTAGCATTAGGTTGCACTCGAATGGAAATGCCTGTAAATTACAACACTGGCCGTAATGGTCACATTGTTGCTGTTAATCTTGTCCCTACAAATAACAATATCCTTCTGCAGGTAAGAAATGCTGTTATTCCTCATTAACTGCCTTTTTTGGTATCCAAAGTAATGTTGTAAATAAAACTAAATGTTTGAAAAATTGCGAATTTCAAAGGAAAGTTGCAAGGAACTTGCTTAAACGTAGCCGGTGAAATGTCATTGGTGCATTTTAAAGCCTTCATTGATGTTGTTTATTAAAGACCTCAGTCTTGTCCCAGTGTACTCATTGATCTCGTGAACAGTTTGTGGCCACACTATTGCAAAATTCGTCCCCACCCCCACCCCCACCAATGTATTTCAGTTTAAATCGAAGCAGATAATAAAGAAAGCAAATGGAATGTTGGCTTTTATAATGAAAGGAATAGAATATAAAGGTAAGTATTGTTGCAACTCTACAAGGCACTGGTGAGACTGCACCTGGAGTGTTGGGCACAGTTTTGGTCCCCTTATTTGAGGAAAGATGTAGTGGCATCGGAGGCAATTCAGAGGAGGTTCATTAGATTGATCCTAGAGATGAGGGGTTTGTCATATGGAGAGAGATTGGGCAGTTTAGGGCCTAGTCACTCTCGAATTTAAAGGAATGAGGGGAGATCAAATGGAAGCATTCAAGACGATAAAAGGTGTGGAGAAGATCGATGTGGAGCAGATGCTTCCTCTTGTGGGGCATTCTGGGGCAAGAGGTCACGGTCTTAGGGAAAGAGGTAGCAAATTTCAAACAGAGTTGAGGAGAAACTAGTTCTCCCAAAGGGTTGTGAATCTGTGGAATTCACTTCCCCAAAGTGCAGTTGATGCTGGGACAGTGAGTAAATTTAAGCAGGAGTTAGACAGTTTTTAATTGGTAATGGGGCGAAGGCAGGAAAATGGAAGTGAGGAGCATATTAGTCACGATTGAATGGCGGAGCAGACTCAATGGGCCGAATGGTCAAATTCTGCTCCTATATTTTATGAACTTTGCCTCTTCATTTGCAATCGTGCTCCTCATGTTTGACAATTCCAATGCACTGCTGATGAGCTGCTCAGATTTTAATCTCTGCCAACATGTGCTCAGTCAAAATGACAGCATATGTCCTTCATTGCACTAAGCTCGATTCACCCATGCAGTTGATGTCTCACCTGTCAGAAAATGCCTCCTGCTTTAAAATTGCCATTCCCCCATTTCCAAAATACTCCATGCCTCGTCACTCCCTATCTGGAACCTCCTCTTGCCCCATAATTCTGGAAGATCTGGGTAAGTCAGAGTCATTGGGCAGGGAGGGTCTGAGTGCCTTACAAAAGGGGTATGCCTTAAAGCCCAGGTGGGGAGGAGGGAAAGTGATGGGTGGTTACTATTTTGTGTCATGTGCAAAGTATGCCCCATCCAGAAATACTCCCGCCTTCCCATCCTTTTAGATATTTTCCCAAAAAAGCTGTTACTATACATCGTGACATACAATTTCCTTTCAAAGTCCTAATGTATGGGCACTTGAATGAAATAAACACATGGTGTAACGAAGAGTGGAACTGGCTGGATTGCTGAATGGCCTGCTGTGCTATATGTGACTTTTTCTCATCTGGGTATTTCCTCCCCTCTTTATTTGCCTAGTCCAGCCTTTAATGGGGATAATGACTTAGTGATACTGGCTTTGATTTGATCATCAAAGAAACCCAGGCTAATACTGTGTCAGTGTGGTTTCAAATCCTGCCATGACATGGTGGAACATGGATTTAATAAATTTGGAATTTAGAACTAGTGATAATTTGGAAATTGTGAAAACTTGCCTGGTTGGCTTTAAGGAAGCTGGGCTGGCCTCTGTGACTCCAGACACACACCAATCTGGTTAACTATTAACTGTCCTCTGAACTGACTGAGCAAGCCATTCAGTTTATGGGCAATTGCAGACAACCAATAAACTACCTACAATACAAATATTACACGAAAGAAAATTTGACCCTCCCTAAAATTTGAGTCGTCAAACTATTGTTGTGTCTCATCAAGTTTTCACCTACCACTGCTGCGTTTGTATTGCTTAGTTTTCCTGATTACACAATTGTAAGAATTATCAGTGTGGTTACAAATACCTTATATGCCCTATACATTTAAGTCCCATGCCAGTCAGGTGTCTGAAGTCTCCAAATCCATATCTTTTGCGCAATCCTGATTTCAATTTCTCCCCATTGACCATCTGCCTTCAGCTGTGTAGCTGTAAGGTTTTGTATTCCTCCTGTATCTCTATTTGTTCCTCAGTCCCACCAGTGTGATAGCAACTCTGACCAGGTCGATTGGATCTATACAGTGTGGAAGCAGGCGATTCAGCCCATCGAGTCCACACTGGTCCTGTAAAGAGCATTCCACCCAGACCCACATCTCTGTAACCCTGCATTTCCTATGGCTAAACCAACTAACCTGCACATCCATGGACACTATGTGGTAATTTAGCACGGCCAATCCACTAACCGGCACATCCCTGGACACTGTGGGGTAATTTAGCGCGGCCAATCCACTAACCGGCACATTCCTGGACCGTGGGAGGAAGCCAGAACAAACCCAGGTGGATAATGTGCAAACTTCACACAGTCAGTTGCCTGAGGCTAGAATCGAACCTTGGTCCCTGGTGCTGTGAGGCAGCAGTGCGAACACCACTGTGTCACCTATGGTAAAACGCTTTTATTTTGATAGAAATGTTTGTTTTTAAACCCTACTTTTTTTGACCAAGTTTTTGGTTTTATACCTTAATATTTCTCTATGTGGCTCATTGGCAAATTTTGCTTAATGATTGTCCTATGAATTTAGCTTGGATGTGTTCTGTTAAAGGTGCTGCACAGACACAGGAATTCTGGGAGGAAGGGGAGAGTGTGAGACCTTTTTGGGGGGGGGGGGTACCACCAAGGGTGGGGTAAGGCACATCCCTTAAAGATAGCAAAGCAAACTTTCTGGTCATTTAAACAGTTGGGAGAAAAGATAGACTGCCTACTCCCACCCATTTCAGCTTCATTATGGTAAGGGCAATGTAGTATTGGGCTCAGTTCAGCTTTTACTTAACAGGTTCATTCAACTCCATATTTTCTTGTTATTCATTCATGGGATGAGGGCATCGCTGTCTCGACCAGTACATATTTTCTAGGGGGCAGTTAAGAATCAACCACATTACTGTGGGTCAGTCACACTCCGACCTTATGAAAGCAGTATTTTTTTTAACCAAAAGACCTGCCCATCCCATAGAAAGTTTGCTTTTTATTAATTTCAAAAATATACTTTATCCATAAAACATATCTTGATATATGCATATTTGCAAACCAAGTTCGGTTTACCAAAGAGCATTTCTTATTCGAACCAGATTATATACATTTGAGGGGCCAGACGGGTCCGAAAACTGGATGGACCCCCATTTGCCTTCAGCTGGAATATCTCAGACAGTGGTCTTACCCCACTGAGCCTTGGCAGCAGCTGCCCCAAGCTTTAGTGCATCCCCTAGCATTATGGAAGGACTGCCTTAAAGAATTAAAGTGAGAGAGAGAGAGGCCTAGTATTTCAATGTGTAAAGGCTGGATTTCACCTCTACCAACAACTGTGTTTTTGGTAGGTTGGGCTATACAATGAATTATTTACAAACACTCAAGGGAGGCTGCCAATTTTGGCAGTAGCTAACCCTTTAAAACAACAGGGGGGGTGGGGGTTGCTGATTGGTAAAATGGTGAAACTGGGTATCCTCCCTACTTTATGTGCCCCTCACACTTTCCCTGGTCAAACCACAGTCTAGTGGCCTCATGGAATACTCGGCCCAAAGTGTCCCCTCTTGTAGGCAAAAGTGAGGACTGCAGATGCTGTAGATCAGAGTTTAGATTAGAGTGTTGCTGGAAAAGCACAGCAGGTCAGGCAGCATCCGAGGAGCAGGACAGTCGACATTTCGGGCAAAGACAAACTGTAACTGAACAGCATATCTTTATTTCCTTAATGGCTTTGCAAATGGAATTAGAAGCTGGGAAAGCACAAGATTCTTTGGAATAGCAGAAGATAAATGTCACCAGGCTCTCCATGTCCTGCCAGTGATGGAGGCAGGAGAACTTGCACAGAAGCCAATCTATTGGAGTTCAGCTGGTGTCCACTAGATGGCACAGTTATCAGTTTTTGTAAATCACCAGATAGTTTCAAGTAGTTCAACAAATACTGTCAGTAATTGAATCAGATATTTAGAAGCTCAGGAACAGCTTTGGATTGCTGCGTACAGTTCTGGTCACCACATTACCAAAAGGATGTGGATGCTTTGGAAAGGAGGTTCACCAGGGTGTTGCCTGGTCTGGAGGGTGTTAGCTGTGAGAAGAGGTTGAGTAGGTTAGGATCATTTTCATTAGAAAGGCGAATGTTGAGGATCTACAATCCTGATTGAGGTCTACAAAATCATGAGAGGTATAGACAGGGTGGATGGAAAGAAGCTTTTTCCCCAGAGTGGGGACTCAGTTACTAGGGATCACGAGTTTAAGGTTTGAGGGGAAAAGTTTAAGGGAGATATGCGTGGAAAGTTATTTTTGCAGAGGGTGGTGGGTGCCTGGAACATGTTGCCAGCAGAGGTGGGCACGATAGCGATATTTAAGATGTATCTGGACAAATACATGAATGGGCAGGGAGCAGAGGGATATAGATCCTTAGAAAATAGGCGACAAGTTTAGATAGAGGATCTGGTTAAGCGCAGGCTGGGAAGGCTGAAGGGCCTGTTCCTGCATTGTAATCATCTTTGTTCTTTGCTGTTTCAAATTATTCCTGCTGAATTTAGCTAACTGATTTAGATTTACTTTTCAGGCACATTTGAAGTGTCTATGTGCTTCTTGAGTGCCAGCTGTTGCTTCTATGATAATAGTGTTATTTTTAAGGCAGCGGGTGGATTCCAATTATATTATAGGTGTTGAGTATTGTACTCATGAGAGCTGCTGTGGCACAGTAGCAGTGTCCCCACTGTTGGATTGGGAGGTTCAAGTCCCACCTGCTCCAGTGGTGTGTAATAACATCTCTGAACACTTTGTTTAGAAAAGTAAGTTGAATGTTGTACTGCAGGGTTGCTGTACTTGAAAGAGCTGGTTTTCATATAAGTGATGAGCAATGGCCCTCAGAATTTGCAATTAAAAATTTCCTGTGACAGCATTCGGTGCCCTCGTCAGTATTTATGTTCCAACATAAGCAGATAATCTGGACATTCTCACATATCTGACCATCACGATAAGCTCCTGTGCTGTTGCCTAAATTAGTTGCCACATTCCCAACATTATTGCTGATCCAAATCAGAAGTATTACGTAGGCTGTAAACTGCTTTGGAGCATCCTGTGACTGTGACCAGTCTGATGTAAATGAAGATATTTTTGTTAGAGAATACGCACAGTTCATGAGGAAATGGTTCTGATGTAATTGGATGACTGGTCACCAGCCCTTCCACAAAGCCGGGCACACTACCCGCAATATTTTCTGCAATATTCGACCTCCATCAGCACAGTACCTCCGACAGTGCAGCATTCCAATTCTGTTACATTGGGGCTGTCAGCCTGGAGTTTGTGCTACTGTTTCTGGAGCAGAATCACAGCATCCCTACAGCATGGAAGCAGGTCATTCGGCCCATTGAGTCCACACCAACCCTCCAAAGGGCATCCCACCCAGAACCAGCTCCCTGCTCCTCCTATGGCTAATCTACCGAACCTATGCATCCCTGAACACTATGGGAAATTTAGCATAGCCAATCTACCGAACCTGCAAATCCTGAGACTGTGGGAGGGAACTCTCAAGATGGTGGAGAATGTGCAAACTCCACTCAGATAGTCACCTGAGGGTGGATATGAATCCAGGTCCTTAGCAATGTGTGGCAGCTAACCACTGAGCCACTGTGTCCCTCCTAAGGACTTTGACCTTCCAACTCAGAGATGGAACTGAGACCATAAACATGAGAACACAAAATAGTCCTAATAGATGAAGAAGCTCATAATCTGCTTCATTGTCAGTGACTTGTGTTTGAAATGATTTCCTGAACAAGAACTAAATAGATAATCATTACTTCTTCCTTGTCAAGTGTAATTTAAGGAGTTATGTGACATTCAGAAATGTTTGTTTGGTTGTGGTAAATCCAGGGGAAGCCAGAATAAATTGAGTTTTTTTTTTCTGTTGACTAAGGAAGTGGAGGAACAATGCCCACAGTGCAGAGCACCATCCAGATTGACAGAACTTTAACTTAGTTGAAAAATGTGGTGCTGGAAAAACGCAGCAGGCCAGGCAGCATCCGAGGAGCAGGAGAACCGACGTTTCGGGCATGAGCCCTTCTTCAGGAAACTTTAACTTAATCAGGAAATAGTCACTAATTGGGGAAAAAAAAAATAGACTTTCGAAACAATGGAGACAGATAGGAATGTAGGTGTCGGAAGCTAGAGTCAGTAGATGTTAAACTGGTGAAGCACAGCAGGTTAGTGTCAGGAACAGGAAAGACAACACTTCTGGCTATATAATCAGGGATACAGATGGGATTAATGGCAGTTCTCTTTTCCCTAGGAAATGGGATTTCAAGACTAGGGGATACATTTTTAAGGTGAGAGGAGAGAGATGTAAAAAAAAAAGACATTAGCGCATTTTTTAAACAGAGGGTGGCTCATGTGTGCAGTGAACCTCCAGAGGAAGGTTTGGCTGCGGGTACAACGTTTAAAAGACTTTAGGATAAGTACGTGAATAGGAATGGTTTGGAGGGATATGGGCCAGGAGCAGGCAGGTAGGACTAGTTTAGTTTGGGATAATTTTCACATGGACTGGTTGGTCCGAAGGGTCTGTTTCCATACTGTGTGACTCTGTGATTGTTTGTGCTGAGTTTATACATTATCCCCGTGTCTGTTTGGGTTTCCTCCGGGTGCTCCAGTCTCCTTTCACAGTCCAAAGATGTGCAGGCTTGGTGGATTAGCCATGGGAAATGCAGAGATGGGGTTGTGGAGGTGGGTCTGGGAGGGATGCTCTTTAGAGGTTCAGTGTGGACCCAATGGGCTGAATGGCCTGCCTCTACATTTTAATGATTCTGTGAAGCCTGGTGACTGTAGGATAGAAGAATAATCAGGAGCTTAGGTTATGGCCAAGAATGAATAGGACATTGCACAACCAGTCTTCACAGCAATAACATGAGAATATATGGAGGGAGATATAATAAAGTGGTAACATCCCCGGACTAATAATCCAGAAGCTTAGTTAATTGGCTGGATGTGTGAGTTTAAAGAATTGGAATTTGTCACAAGTGGTATTTAAATTATTACTTTTAGAGTCTGAAGCCAGTGTCAGTAACATTGACCACAACAATGATTGTCATTTCAACGCATCTAGTTCACCAAAGCCCTTTAGGGAAGGAAATCTTCTATCCTTACTTGGTTTGGCCTTCATGTAACTTCAGAATGTGATTGACTTGCCCTCTGAAATGGCCCAACAAGCCAATCAGTTCAAACATAATTCAGGACAGGCAGCCAACGCTGACCTTGTCAGCCGTGGCCACGTCCCTGAAGTTAAAAAATCACACAACACCAGGTTACAGTCCAAACACAACACCAGATTACAGTCCAACAGGTTTATTTGGAAGTACAAGCTTGCGGGTGGGCTTTTTATCTACCTGACAAAGGAGCAGCGCTCCGAAAGCTAGTGCTTCCAAATAAACCTGTTGGACTATAACCTGGTGTTGTGTGATTTTTAACTTTGTCCACCCCAGTCCAACACCGGCTCCTCCATATCATCGCGTCCCCAAAAAGTAAGGAACCATGTAGGACTGAAACGTCAATTCTCTGCTCCTCGGATGCTGCCTGACCTGCTGTGCTTTTCCAGCACCACACTTTTTGACTCTGTAGGACAGCCAGTTGGTAGCTTCGAAAGTTCTGATGACCATGATCATAGAGGGATCAACAAAATATGGGGAGAGGCAAGACTGAAAAGGAAAGAGTGAATGATGTAGATGAGAGCAACTGCACTTTCTGTTTCACATTTCTGGCGCAGTGATGTGACAGAAGTATGTGAGAAGTACAGTCACTAAAATAACATCAGGGTCATTGACTGCATATGAAGTGGAAACACTTGCATGAGAACAAATGGTAAAGGGCTCTTTGTAATTGCACTTCCCTTCACCTTATTAACCTATGTGGAAATTTGTTTTGGGTACATTGCTCATTCATTGGTAAATTTACAGGAAAGGAAATAATAATATTGAAGAGACAGAGCAATTCTTTCACAGAAATCTAACTTCAGTTAGATTATGCATTTAAACTATTTTAGTGTAGTTGGAATAATCAATCAGTAAGCCTCATCCTGAGTACATATTCTTCTTACAACTGGCACCTCCTATTAAAAGATTCCTCTGCAGAATGAGGTCAGCAGATGATATTCCCCCCCCCCCGGTAAGGGTCTGTCACATTTGCCCTGACCGCATCTAGCAGGAATACTGACAAGTCCTTGTTTTCACTGTTCATGATATTCTTCACATCTGTCAAAACTTTTTGTGAGGCGATTTCATCAAAGAGGATCAGCTCATCAAAGACATTTCCGTCCTGCTTTAGTAATCTCCGTACCCTGACAAGAGTGCTTTCCAAAGGCAATGGTGGCAGGGGACCAGAGGTGTTGCTCTCTCGTTGGGGGTTAAATCTGAAGGTCGCCAAGCCTCAGCCGAAGGGTGAAGATGAGAACATGGCGTTCATTGGTGATCTCAGCTGGGCAGACTCACCAGGCAAAGATTCTCAATAGGTTAGCGCTGCAGCCAAATAAAAAGGTTTCACGACTTTAGGATCTATTATTTCTGCAATGTCTTGAAATCATAGAAACATCCAGTATACACAAGGCACATTAAGTCTGTACTGTTTAAAAAATACACTACTGCCAGCTCTGGTCTCTCTTTCCAGCTCCAGATTCATGGCCTATAAATGTTGTGACACTTCAAGTGCTCATCCAAGTACTTTTTAAAGGTTGTGAGTTTTCCCACCTCAACTACTTCCCAGACGGTGTATTCCAAATCCTGCACCCACCCTCTGGGTGAAAGGATTTTCCTGAAATCCCCTCTAAACCTCCTGCCTTGCACTTTAAAATTCTGCCCCTTATTATTCACCCTTCGACTAAAGGAAGTGGCTGCCTTCTCTCCACCCTATCCATGCCCCACTTAATCTTATGCACCTCCAAAAGATCCCCCCTCCAACCTTCTCTGCTCCAAAGAAAAGAACCTGAGCTTATCCAGCCTCTCTCCATCGCTGAAATGCTCAATCCCGTGCCACATCCTGGTGAATCTCCTCTGCACCCCCTCCAGTGCAATCACATGCCTCCTACAGTGCAGTAATCGGAACTGCACACTGTACTCCAGCAGTGGCCTAACCAAAATTCTGTACAGTTCCAAAATAACCTCCTTGCTCATATAATCTATGCCACGACTGATAAGGGCAAGCGATCCTTCTGCCTTCTTAATCATCCAATCTGCCCTGCCACCTCAGGGATCTGTGGGCAAGCATCCCAAGATCCCTCTGTTCCCCTGAAATGTAGGCAACCTTAAGAGTAAAACATACTACTCTTCCTTCAAACTGTAACTCACTGATTGCTTTTCACATTGACTTGCAACCGTTCTGTTTTCGCATTGCTTAATTAAATTTATTTGAATAATTTGCAGTAAAAATAAACTGACTTTGAAGTATTAGCAGAACCGATTCTGAGTCACATTAAGTCTGCACGATTTCATGCAAGTTGATTGTAGTTAGATTTTGCAAAATTAGTCCAGAGTTTGTTTAAGCAATGCACTGTTGTTCATTCTATTGTAATATATAGCTGATGGGGCATGGCTTGTTTGGAGATCAGACTGTGTTTGTTGCACGCTGAGACATGAAGGCATGCTTGTCAGTCAGCATTCCAAAAATAGAAGCAAGAACTATATGTTTAATATGTTTGTACATATGTTATCTTTGGAAATGGCGTAGTGGTATTATTGTTGGACTTTTAACTGAGAGAGCCAGGTCATGTTCTGGGGACCTGGGTTCAAATCCTGCCACGATAGATGGTGGAATTTGAATTCAATAATAATCAGGAAATAAGAATCTAATGATGTCCATGAAACCATTGGCAACGGTCAGGGCAAACCATCTGGGTCACCAGTGTCCTTTAGGGAAGGAAATCAACCTTCGTTACCTGGTCTGGCCTATGTGTGACTCCAGACTCGCATCAATGTGGTGACTCCTAACTGCCCTCTGGTCAATTAGGGATGGGTAATAAATGCTGGCCTGGTGACACTCTCATCCAGTGAATGAATTTTTTAAAAACCAGACAGTAACCCCAACAAATTGCTTATGTAAAACCATGCTGCATTCACATGAAAAACAATTCTGCTTAGTCATTGTGAAGTCAAGGAAATTCATGTGATGATATTTATTTAACAGCCACACCTGAAGGAAGGACATTTTTAGGAAGGTTCAAGCATTGAGTATTGTCAGAAATGTACAGGATGGAAAATGAACAAATGAGTCATAGCGTCATACTGCACAGAAACAGACCCTTCGGTCCAACTCGTCCATGTCAACCAGCTTTCCTAAACTGAACTAGCTCAATTTGTGTTTGGCCCATATCCTCTCCATGTACCTGTCCAAATGACTTTTAAATGTTGCAGTTGTACTCACCTCTACCATTTCCTCTGGCAGCTCGTTCCATAGACGCACCACCCTCTGTGTGAGAAATTTTGTCCCTCAGGTCCTTTTTAAATCTTTTCCCTCTCTCCTTAAACCTATGCCCTCTAGTCTTGACCTCCCCTACCCTAAGGAAAAGACCTTTGCTGTTCATCTTATCTATTCCCCTTATGATTTTGTAAACCTCTATAAGGTCACCCCTCAACTTCCTACACTGCAGGGAAAAAAAAAGTCCCAGCCTTTCAAGTCTCTCCTTACAACTCAAAGCCTCCAGTCTTGGTAATATCCTTGTAGGTCTTTTCTGCACCGTTTCCAAATTAATAATATCCTTCCTGTAGAAAAGTTGAGCCTCACCAATGTCCTGTACAGCTGTGACATGACCTCCCAATTCCTATACTCACCAATAAGGCAAGCAAACCAAATGCCTTCTTCATTATCCTGTCTACTTATGACTCCACTTTCAAGAAAGATTAAAAGCAATTTGCTTGCCTTCGAAAAGAAGGAGTTGAGTGAGTTTTGAGAAGATTTTTAGCCCAGGTTGAGGTTTTGGATGTAGCTTTGCTTGCTGAGCTTGAAGGTTAATTTCCAGACATTTCATCACCCTACTAGGTAACATCTTCAGTGGGCCTCAGGCGAAGCAATGCTGAAAATTCCTGCTTTCTATTTATATGTTTGGGTTTCTTTGGGTCGGTGATGTCCAACCGGAACTCTATCAACAAATACATCGAGTTAGACCCCATCTACTACCCCCTGAGAAAAGTAACAGGATGCGACTTCACCACAGGAAATGACATCATCAACCCAAAGAAACCCAAATATTAATTCAGCAATAGCCAAGTTGAGTTGTCAGGTTTAACTTGCTTACTTGAGGGGTCTTATTTTGTTTGCAAGAGGCAATAAAGTTGAATCATTGTTTCAGTGCTTAATTGTCTGTGAGATTTCTTAATGAGTAACTGAGTTAAAACTAACTTGTGGTGATTTATCCACAAGGGATGGTGAGTTGCTGGTACACGTCGCCAGGGGAGTTGGTTGAAGCAGACACAACAACAGCATTCAAGAAACACCCGAATAAAAAGTAAGGGAAGAGAGGGATATGGATCCTATGAGTGAAGACAGTTTTAGTATGGAAGGACAAAATGTGGCAGCCCAGGCTTGGAGGGCCGAAGGGCCTGTTCCTGTGCCATATTAGTCTTTATTCACAGCTGTAACTTCAACCAGTACAGGAATCAAACCCACTCTGTTGCTATCACTCAATTGTTGTCTCGCCAATTAAGCTAAAATGACTCCTTTAATGCCAAAAATAAATCCTGAATGGACTTTTCATTAAACAGATTGATGAACTCTCTGTCATTGTTTTGCCTTGTCTTTCTCTCTGTTCTTCCTCTCTCTCCTCCATTCTTTCTCCTCACCAACACACACGAGTGACCCCACCACCCAATCTCAATCATAGCCACCGTGCCTTATGCAGTGATCAGGAGAGTGTTTCTGAACTGAGTGGTCCCTGTCAGGAGCAGCATTGTACCAATGATTACAACCTACTGAAGCTGTAATACAGGACCATAAGCACAAAAAATGGTGGCAGCAGCTTGCAATAGTCAGTGCAAAGCGATCCTGCAACCGATGGGTCTACCGTATCCAGTGGTAAAAGATGGAGGATAGTTAAATCAGTAACAGATGGGTCCACCAGCATCTGCATCATCAAATGATGGCAGAGCCCAACCCATGAGCGCCAAAAACTAGACCAAATTGATTTCAGCCGGAGATGCTGCAGGGATGGTTGTCATGGACACCCCTCCATTGCAGAAGACGGTCTTCAGTCAGTTCAGTTGCCCCTGCTTTGATATCAACAAGTGCCTACAAACACTGGCCGTAGCGCAGACCTTGGGTCCTGACTTATTATCCTGGACTGTTTTATTGGAGAGACGTGCTGCAGAACTAGCTGTGTCCCTGACCCAGCTATTCCAGCAAATACCCGTGCCCACAGGACGGGGACTGCAACCTTTCAAGAGGCCAGCTTATCACCAACTAACCAAGGACAATTGGGAAGGGGTAACAAATGGTAACCCAACAATCACAACCATGACGATTTTTATTTTTAGAAATATCACCACTTAAAAGTTCACTCTTTGTCCAACCTTTCCCGATATTTAGTGGCATTATTGTTTCTCGTTCCTGCTTTGAGTCAGTTTATGTTGTGAAAGACGCTGTTTAAATATAGATTGCTGTCGTCATTATTGAAGCTCAACAAAGCAAATGAGGTGCAAGCAGAAGATCAGTATAGGCACCAGGAAATGAGAGCTGTGAAAACAGCCCAGGTCATTAACAGGCCCAAAAGGGAGGGTGCGTTACGTAGCTGGATACAGACGGGCGCAGGCTAGGAATGAGAGTGTTCTGTCGGAAAGTGAGGGCGAGGCAGCAATTACAGCTGAGAAATTGCAGTGTTCACCTCATGGTTTGAGATCGGGGAGAGACCAGGAAAGTACAGAGGTGGCAGTATCAGCTCATCTCTGGAAAGTCTCTGGTTATCATCACGCTGACAGCATTTAAACTTAGACATTGCTAAAGAGGGACGCAAGTATGGAACTATTGTCTTGCGCTGATCAAGGTTGGGACACGAGAAAAAAAGAGAACATCGATTTATAACATTTAATACAGGAAGGCATAGTTGATCTCTGTAGCACTGCAACCTCACAGTACCAGGCATCCAGGTTTGATTCCAGCCTCAGGCAACTGTGTAGAACATAGAACAGTCCAGCACAGTACAGGCTCTTTGTCCGTTGATGTTGTGCTGACCTTTTATCCTACTCTAAGATAAAACTAACCAACATACCCTTCATTTTGCTATCATCCATGTGCCTGTCCAAGAGTCGCTTAAATGTCCCTAATGTATCTGGCTCTACCACCACCATTGGCAGTGTATTCTACACACCTATCACTCTCTGTGTAAAGAACCAACCTCTGACATCTCCCCTAAACCTTCCTCCAATCACCTTAAAATGCTGCCCCCTTGTGATAGCCATTTCTACCCTGGGAAAATGTCATGGACTATTCTCTCTATCTATGCCTCTCATTATCTTGTATACCTTTATCAAGTCACCTCTCACCCTTCTTCTCTCCAGTGAGAAAAGCCTTAGCTCCCTCAACTTTCCTTCTTAATGCATGCCCTCCAGTCCAGTGAGGCATCCTGGTAAATCTGCTCTGCATCCTCTCCAAAGCTTCCATATCATTCCTATAATGAGTAGACTCAATGTGCCAAAAGATCAGCTCCCATCCTGTGGGATTCCACGACTCTATATAATTAGCTAATTCTTCAGAATTGCAATTGTTGCATTGTGCAACATATAGCTATCCTCTGTGGTAATGGGGAAAATGAGGCTGCAAGTGCCGTTTTTAGTGAGGTGGAGTTATGGTGTTGTGGGTTCCTGCAGTGGCATTCACATACAGGCTATCATCTCAAGTTAAAGATGGTAGAAATTCCTATCATGTGGATGACCAGGCTTTTGCTGTATGCCATCAGTATGTCTTGGAAGGAGTTGCAGGTTTACACTCAACCCATTTGACCACATTGAATCCCTACAGAAGCAGGCCATTCAGCCCATCAAGTCAACATCGACCTTCCAAAGGGCACCTCACTCAGACCGTCCCCACCCTATCCCTGTATTTCCCTAGCCCACGCAGTCTGCACTTCCCTGTGTCACTCCATTCCCCCTTCCCCCTCCATGTTGAAGCAAAACGTTCAGAAACAAAGTATAGTTTTACCTCCTTCATCTTTATTCCTTGCCCTGGAGGGAGCGGGAACGATTGCCCATGTGCACAGAGACATGAGTTCACTGTCTTCTCTGGAAGAACAGTTTCTCAATGAATTGTATAGTCATTTTACAGGGAGGAGCATCCAGATGAGGCAACATACATATTGATTGGGTGACCGTTACAATCAGCGAGTGTCAGTACTAAAGATAAAGCCATCTGCTGTTACACAATGAATAACTGGCTTCATATAGTGAATACTTTTCACCTTGTTAAACTGACCCCACATACTGAATATTTTAAATATTGTTAAACGGCTCTACATAGTGACTGCTTTTCCAATTTGTTAACCCATTACCCTTGCTTCCAGCACCCCATTGTTAACTGCACGTTCTTATCTGCTCTGAGTCATGCTCAGCTGTACCTCTTGTTTCACAAACTCAGAACTTAACTCTTTCCCAGCCTGCTTATATCCTACATACATTCTCACCTGGACACTATGGGTAATAGATCATGGCATATCCACCTAATCTGCACATCTTTGGACTGTGGGAGGAAGTCTACACAGACATTGGAAGAGCATACAAACCCCGCACAGTCACCCGAGGCTGGAATCAAACCCGGGTCCCCTGGTGCTGTGAGGCAGCAGTGCTAACCACTGAGCCACTGTTCTGTAACACAGAGAAAGATCCTTCAGCCTATCACAACCAGTCACCTAACTAATCCCACTTTCCATCCAATAGCTTTAGCATTGCAAGTGCACAGTTAAATAGTACTTGAATATGATGAGGGTTTCTGCCTCTCCCACTCTTACAGTTCCAGATTCCCACCATCCTCATATCTCCTCTAAACCTCCAGCTCCTTTCCTTAAATCTATGCTCGATGGTCATTGATTCTTCCACCAATGGGAAAAGTCTCTTCCCTTATGCTGCTCCCTATTTTATGCATCTCAATCATGTTCCGTCTCAATCTCCAGATCGCCCCTTGTGATCTCCAGATCACAGCGCTGTGTTTCTCCTGCCAATGTTACAAGCAGACGCTGAAATTGGAGGACCCTTTACAAAAGGTCCAAGGCTGTGTAAGGCCATCTCTGGGACTGCTTGGAATCAGTGGACTGTTCACTCAACAGAAAATCTAGACACTTATCACTATCACGGACTTCATTAGCAAATGTGTGGAGCACTGCGCACCAAAGGAGTCAACCCAAGTGTTCCTCAACCTTGGATGAACCAGGAAATTCACTCCCTACTGAAGACCAGGTGTGCAGCATTCAAGTCAGATGACCCAGACCAATATAGGAAATCTAGATGTGACCTCCACAAAATGATCAGAGATGGCAAGAGGCAGGACTGGACCAAGTTAGAGGCCCAAACCTACGAAACACACTCCCACCACCTGTGGCAAGGCCCAAGCAACATAACAGGATACAAAATGAAGCAGAGCAAGATGGTGGACAAAGACACGTCCCTCCCTGATGCGCTCAATGCTTTCTATCCTCAGCTTGAGTAGAATGCCAGCAGCGTGGTGACACCTGCCGTGACAGTGCCAGACATGCCTGTTCCCTCGGTCACCGCTGCAGATGTCAGGTCACTCTTCCTACGAGTCAACCGAAGGAAAGCGATGGGCCCGGACGGCGTCCCTGGCTGAGCACTCAGATCTTGTGTGGACCAGCTGACGGAGGTATTCACCGACATCTTTAACCTCTCTCTCCGACAAGCCAAAGTTCCCAGCTGTTCCAAGAAGACCACCATTATCCCAGTCCCGAAGAAAGCACATGCCTTAATAAGTACCGCCCAGTGGCTCTGATCTCAATAATCATGAAGTGCTAAAATGGCCCACATCCACTCCAGTCTCCCAGCCTGCCTTAATGCCCTACAATTTGCCTACAGATGTAACAGGTCCACAGCGAATGCCATGTCCCTAGCCCTGCACTCAACCCGGGAATATCTGGACAATAATGAGACCTACGTCAGACTCCTGCTTATTGACTACAGTGCCACCTTCAACACCATTATCCCCTCTAGACTGATCTCAACATTCCATGATTTTGATCTTGGCCTTGCCCTCTACAACTGGATTCTCAGCTTCCTGATCCACAGACCACAATCAGTGAAGATAGGTAACTGTACCTCCTCCACAATTACACTCAACTCAACCCCACCAAGGGATGCATTCTCAGCCCCCTACTGTACTTCCTGTACCCCCATGACTGTGTTGTCAAAGTCCAAACAATCACCATCTACAAGTTTGTGATGACACTACCGTGGTAGGTTGGATATCTAACAATGATGAGTCAAAATATAGGAGGGAGATAGAGGGCTTGGTGCTGTAGTACAATGATAACAACTTCTCTCTCAACATCAGCAAAATTAAATAACTGATCATTGACTTTAGAAAGAAGGGAGGAGGTCATGCCCCCATCTACATCGACAGGGCAGAGGTTGAGAGGGTGGAGAGCGCCAAGTTCCTCGGAGTGATGACAATTGACAACCTGACCTGGACTTCCCATGTAGATGCAACGGTCAAGAAGGCACAACACCTCTTCTTCCTCAGGCAGCTCAGGAAATTCGGCATGTCCATAAGGACCCACACCACTTCTACAGGTGCACCATTGACAGCATACTGTCCAGGTGCATAATGGCCTGGTATGGCAGCTACTCTGCCCAAGACCGTAAGAAACTACAGAAGGTTATGTGCAGAGCTCAGACCATCACAGAAGCCAACCTCCCATCCATGGACTCCATTTACATGGCTCGCTACCACGGAAAGTCTGCCAATAACATCAAAGACCCCTCCCACCCAGTAATGCTCTCCTACATCTTCTTCCGTCAGGCAGAAGATACAGAAGCTTGAACACACACACACCTGCAGGTTCAGGAACAGCTTCTTCCCCTGTTACTAGACTGATGAATGGGCTGTCCAGCCTCAAACAATGCTGACCTTGTTAACATTGATCTCAGCTAGTGCACATCCTGTGCAATTTAACCTGTATGCCTCTTTCTAAGTTTTTTGATCTGTACCTCCTTGTGATCTGCCTGTACTGCTTGTAAACAAAGCTTTCATTGTACTTTGGTACATGTGATAATCAATCAATCAATCAGCCCTGAAGAAAACAACCTCAGTCTGTCCAATCTTCTTTATAATTTAAACTCTCCCATTCAGGCAACATCCTCTTTACTCTCTCCAGTGCAACTACATCCCTCCTATAAAGTAGGTTCCAGACTACACACAGTACCCTAGCTGTTGCATAACCAGCATTTTGTACAGTTCCAGCATCACCTTCCTGCTCTTCAACTCTATGCCTTAGCCAATAACAGCAAGTATACTTGATGCTTTCTTAACTGCTTTATCCACATGAGCAGGCAACTTCCTTGTCTGTGAGGTCTTGGAGTGGGACTTGAACCAGAGCACCTGGCTGTGAGGCAGGGACAATACCCACTGCGCCACAAGACCTGCGAGCAGAGTTTTAGGAGAGGTTGAATTTGTACCAGAGTGTAATCTGCTTGTGTAGGTATATAGTGTTGGAGATATGATTGCATTCAATCTGTACACAGCAAACTCCCAATAACAGCAATGTTTGGACAATTGGCTTTTGTGTGACATTGATTAATAGAAAATAAATTAGTCCAGAGTCTGGGAATAGTTCTTCTACTCTTCTTCAAAGTAGTGACTGAAGGTTCACAGTTCTTTGACGTTGGAATCACAAGTAGTCAGGGTAGTGAAGTTTAGTACACTTGCCTATATTGGTCAGTACATTGAGTATACGAGTTGGGATGCCATTTCACAGCTGTACAGGACCTTGGTTAAACTGCTTTTGGAACATTGTGTTCATTTCTGGTCTCCCTGCTGTATGAATGGGATGTTGTTAAACTTGTAAAGATGCAGAAAAGATTTACAAGGATGTTGCTGGGGTTGGAAGGTTTGAGCTATAGGGAGAGGCCAAACAGGCTGGGGCTGTTTTCCCTGGAGTATAGGAGGTGATCTTATAGAGGTTTATAAAATCATGACGGATGTGGATAGGGTGAATAGTCAAGGCCTTTTCCCCAGAGTAGGGGAGTCCAAAACTAGAAGGCATAGGTTTGAGGTGAGAAGGGAAAGATTTAAAAGGGACCTAAGGGACAACATTTTCACGCAGAGGGTGGTGTGTGTATGGAATGAGCTGCCAGAGGAAATGGTGGAGGCTGGTACACTTACATTTAAAAGGCATCAGGATGGGTATATGAGTAGAATTGAATTGAATTAGCTTTATTGTCACATTTACTCTCGTGAGAACAGTGAAAAGTTTACAAGTCGTCTCTTATGGTGCCATCTTAGGTACCAAGGACAAATTCTTGAGTACAGTAGGAAGGTTTTATAGGGCTATAGGCCAAATGCTGGCAAATGGTACTAAATTAATTTAGGATAACTGGTCGGCGTGGATGAGTTGGACCAAGATTCTGTGCTGCATAGCTCTATGACTCTAAGATCTTTTACATTCACTTGAGAGAGCAGCCGGAGCTGTTGTTTGCTATTTCATCTGAATGGCAGCATCTCTGACAGTGCATTAGATTAGATGATTAGATTAGATTAGATTACTTTAGGATAACTGGTCGGCGTGGATGAGTTGGACCAAGATTCTGTGCTGCATAGCTCTATGACTCTAAGATCTTTTACATTCACTTGAGAGAGCAGCTGGGGCTGTTGTTTGCTATTTCATCTGAATGGCAGCATCTCTGACTGTGCAGCACTCCTTCAGGATTCTACTAGGTGTGCCAGCATTTAGTTCAGTGCTCACAACTTTGGAAAGGGATATGAATGCACAACTGTTAGACACAGGGGAGAGTGCTACCCACTGAGTCAGCCACTGACACAACTTATAGTTTCTTAGATATGGAAATTTTGTAACGGAGATGTGTGCGGTGTGAAATTTGTTTGAGTTGATCGATATAGTTTGTTCATAAAAAGGAACATTAGGATTGAAGCAGAAGTGCTTTGGTGTGTACACAATGTATATACATCTCTTCTCAGACAGATACCAGGCTGAAATCTCATTTTAAAAGGTGGCCTTTAATTGAAATTTAAGCATGCAATGTTGCAGATTTGGTTTTCACAATGATATTGTGTAATATTGTTTATTGTGTAAAAGAAATGAAGATAAAATAGAATAAACCAAACTATTGACTCATGTCACATGTTTAAAGATTTCAAAGCATTTAGTAAATATAGAGTTACAAAGTCCTACAGCATGGAAACAGACCCTTCGGCCCAACCAGTCCATGCTGACCATAATCCCAAACTAGACCAGTCCCACCTACCTGCTCCTGGCCTGTATCCTTCCAAACCTTTCCTATATAGATGTCTTTTAAATGTTGTAATTTTACCCACATCCACCACTTCCACAGGAAGTTCACTCTATACATTCTCTGTGTAAAACAATTTGCCCCTCATGTCTTTTTTAAAAATCTCTCTCCTCTCACCTTTAAACTGTGCCCCCAGTCTTAAAACCCCCATCCTAGAGAAAAGACAACTATCATTAACTCAATCTATACCCCTCATTATTTTATAAACTTCTGGAAGGTTGTTTATCAACTTCCTAAGTTCTAGTGAAAAACGTCCCAGTCTATCCAGCCTTTCTTTATAATTCAAACTTTCCAAACTGGCAACATTAGATTAGATTAGATTACAGTGTGGAAACAGGCCCTTCGGCCCAACAAGTCCACACCGACCCGCCGAAGCGCAACCCACCCATACCCCTACATTTACCCCTTACCTAACACTACGGGCAATTTAGCATGGCCAATTCACCTGACCTGCACATCTTTGGACTGTGGGAGGAAACCGGAGCACCTAGAGGAAACCCACACAGACACGGGGAGAACGTGCAAACTCCACACAGTCAGTCACCTGAGGCGGGAATTGAACCTGGGTCTCCAGCGCTGTGAGGCAGCAGTGCTAACCACTGTGTCACTGTGCCACCCTACATTCTGGTAAATCACTTCTGAAACCTCTATATTAATAATTAATCCCAAAAGCATCCCTTTACAATATTTAGACCAGAGAGAATTCCTGTTATCCCCGTTGGGCTTAGTATAACTATGACTTAAACTCTCTGTCTTCAGTGTCTAAAAGCTTCCTCTTGGCACCTTCATACGTATGAGCTTAAATTTTCTCAGCTTCAAAAATCTCTTCAGTGTTTTAACCAAACACTTTTCATCTGGGACTTTGACTAAACTCCTTTTACTGAAATAATCGATTTCTTAACCATTCCAACAGACTTCTTTTCTCGAGAGGCATTGCTTTACTTATTCAGCTTCAGCCAAGGCCCTGTGAATGTACCCAAACTGAAACTAAAAAAAAACTTCCCTCTTCCCTAATCAAAAGGAAAAACAAATCAATCCCTGACCTCTAAAACTGGAGACTAGTGCATAAATTTCTCCTCGTAAATAAAAACACATTATTCTTTCTCACGTGCTGTTTAAAAAATGGGAGGTGATGGCCTAGTGGTATTATCACTGGGTTATTATTCCAGAGACCCAGGTAATGTTCTGGGGGCCTGGGTTTGAATCCTGCCATGGGCAGATGGTGGAATTTGAATTAAATAAAAAGTCTGAAATTAAGAGTCTAATGATGACTCATTGTTGAAAAAATCCATCTGGTTCACTAATGCCCTTTAGGGAAGGAAACTGCCATCCTTACCTAACTGCTAATTACTCTCTGGGCAATTAGGGATGGACAGTAAATGCTGGTCTAACTGGTGATGCCCTCATATTGTGAATGAGTTTTTAAAAATCACCACTGTAGCAGGAATACTCAGAAATTAATCATTAAATGCCTTCAGAACCATAGAAAACCACTATGCCACCTGTTTAAAAATTGAATAATCCCAAATTCAGAAATAATTAATATTAAAATATATACAAATCGCACACCTTATGTAACAATACTGAAAGGCCCACAGAAAAGCACATGCCCGTGTGTTACAGGCTGCAGCTTGGGGAAAAGGGACAATTCAGGAGGATCTATATCACACATTAACGTTTCACTGAGGAAGACCACAACTGACATGCAGTCATTGGTGTGGAGCTGGAAAAGCACAGCAGGTCAGACAGCATCTGAGGAGCAGAAAGGTCAATGTTTCAGGCCAAAAGCCCTGGACTGGGGAGGAGGGGTTCCCAGAAATATATAGAGGGAGGGGGGTGAGGCTGGAACCCCCCCCCCCCCCCCGCCGACCAGCAGCACCACCAACAGTCAGTGGAAAATTGAGAAACAAACTTGTAAGGAGATCTCAGTTATCTATAAGAATAATAGAGTCGTTATGATAGGGGATTTTAACTTTCCAAACATAGATTGGGACTGCCTTACTGTTAAGGGTTTAGATGAAGATGAATTTGTTAAGTGTGTACAAGAAAATTTTCTGATTCAGTATGTGGATGGACCTACTAGAGAAGGTGGAGAAAGTGAGGTCTGCAGATGCTGGAGATCAGAGATGGAAATGTGTTGCTGGAAAAGCGCAGCAGGTCAGGCAGCATCTAGGGAACAGGAGAATCGACGTTTCGGGCATTAGCCCTTCTTCAGGAATGAGGAAAGTTGGTCCAGCAGGCTAAGATAAAAGATAGGGAGGAGGGACTTGGGGGAGGGGCGTCGGAAATGTGATAGGTGGAAAGAGGTCAAGGTGAGGGTGATAGGTCAGACTTATCCTCGGTGGAGTGGGAGGGGGAGTTGAGATGCTGTGCTACAGGTTGGTTGGGTTGGTTCGTCCGGGTGGCCCAGAGGTGCTCTCTGAATCGCTCCGCAAGTCGGCGGCCTGTCTCCCCAATATAGAGGAGGCCACACCGGCTGCAGCGGATGCAGTAGATGATGTGGGTGGAGGTGCAGGTGAATCTGTGGCGGATATGGAAGTTTCCCTTGGGGCCTTGGAGAGAAGTGAGGGGGGAGGTGTGGGCGCAAGTGTTGCACCTCCTGCGGTTGCAAGGGAAGGTGCCGGGAGTGGTGGTTGGGTCGGTGGGGGGTGTGGATCTGACAAGGGAGTCGCGGAGGGAGTGGTCTCTACGGACAGCTGATAGGGGAGGGGAGGGAAATATATCCTTGGTGCTGGGGTCTGTTTGGAGGTGGCGGAAGTGACGGCGGATGATGCGCTGTACATGGAGATTGGTGGGGTGGTAGGTGAGGACTAGTGGGGTTCTGTCCTGGTGGCGGTTGGGGGGGCGGGGTTCAAGGGCGGAGGATCGGGAAGTGGAAGAGATGCGGTGGAGAGTATCGTCGACCATGTCGGGGGGGAAATTGCGGTCCTTGAAGAAGGAGGGCATCTGTGTTGTACGTATTTTGAACTGGTCCTCCTGGGAGCAGATGCGGCGGAGTCGAAGGAATTGGGAGAATGGGATGGCGTTTTTGCAGGGGGCAGGATGGGAGGAGGTGTAGTCCAGGTAGGTGTGGGAGTCGGTCGGTTTGTAGTAGATGTCCGTGTTGATCTGGTCGCCTGAGATGGAAATAGAAAGGTCGAGGAAGGGGAGGGAGGAATCTGAGACTGTCCTGGTGAATTTGAGGTCGGGGTGGAAGGTTTTGGTGAAGTGGATGAACTGTTCAACTTCCTCGTGGGAGCACGAGACGGCGCTGATACAGTCATCGATGTAGCGGAGGAAAAGGTGGGGTTTGGGGCCAGTGTAGTTGCGGAAGATGGATTGTTCCACATATCCTACGAAGAGGCAGGCATAGCTGGGGCCCATGCGGGTGCCCATGGCTACTCCTTTGGTTTGGAGGAAGTGGGAGGATTGGAAAGAGAAGTTGTTCAGGGTGAGGACCAGTTCAGTCAGTCGAAGGAGGGTGTCAGTGGAAGGGTACTGGTCGGTACGGCGGGAAAGGAAGAAGCGGAGGGCTTTGAGTCCTTCGTGATAGGGGATGGAGGTGTACAGGGACTGGATGTATCATCGAATTGGCTTGCAAACTGTTCCACTTCTCCACTGCCGTTTGTCACTTTAAGATGCATTGAAATAGTAACAGTATTGTCTTTTGACACATGATTCATGCGTGACCTATATTCACCTCACAATACTGTGGGTGAGCTGTGACAGCATTGTTTATATTAACCATTGTGTTTGAGCCATTATGAAAGGACATTTGAGAACGTCTGGGTTGTTGAAACTTGGCACTGAATTTCCTGTAGTGCTAGGAGGCATTATTCACACAGAAACAGGCAGTTTTCTTTTCTGTCTGTGGAAAAAAAGTATGAAAATTTAACTATGCTCTTTTCACAGGACCGACACAACTCATGATAAAATCCCTACTGTGTGGAAACAGGCCATTTGACCCAACAAGTCCACACTGACACTCCAAGGAACAAGCCACCTATACCCATTCCCCCAGACTAATGCACCTAACCTACACAACCCTGAACACAATGGCTAATTCATCTAACCTATACATCTTTTGACTGTGGGAGAAACCCACACAGATATGGGGAGAATATGCAAACTCCACACAGACAGACACCCAAGGCTAGAATCGAATCCGGATCCATGGTGCTGCAAGGCTGCAGTGCTAACCACTCAGCCACCATGCCACCCATAGGGCTACGGGTAATGTTGTAGAACAGAGAAATCTAGAGATTCAGTTACATAACTCTTTGAAATTTGCATCATGGTTAGACAGGGTGGTTACGAAGCTGTTTAGCACAACTGGTCTTCATTGAGTATGGGAGTTGGGACGTCACGTTGAGGTTGTACAAGATGTTGATGAGGCCTCTTCTGGAGTATTGTGTGCAGTTCTAGTCTCCCTGTTATAGGAAGGATATTACTAAACTGGAGAGGGTTCAGAAGAGATTTCCCAGGATGTTGCCAGGAATGGAGGGTTTGAGTTACAGGGAGAGGCTGGAGGCTCTGGAGTGTAGAAGGTTGAGGGGTGACCTTATGGAGGGCTATAAAATCATGAGGGATCTAGATAAGGGGAATGAGAAGAATTTTTTCCTTTGCGGGGTGGGAGAGTTTAAAACTATGGGGCATGTTTTTAAGGTGAAAGGAGAAAGATTTAAAAAGGACATGAGGAGCAACATTTTTACACAGAGAGTGGTTCATGTGGAGAATGAACTGCCAAAGGAAGTGGTGGATGCAGGTACAATTACAATGTTGAAAAGATATTTGGATGAGTACATGAATAGGAAAGGTTTGGAGGGATATGGACCAAGGGCAGGCAAGTGAGACTAGTTTTGTTTGGGATTGTGGTCGCCATGGACTGGTTGGGCCGAAGGGTCTGTTTCCGTGCTGTATGAGTCTATGACTCAGCACTCACTATTGCAATGGGCAAGCAGATGTTAAATCCAACCACCGGTAGGTGACGACAGGGCTGACCAATCACTGGATGGAGCAGCAGCTGGAAAGTTGAGGGGAGCACTCATTCAAGTCTACACATCAGGGAATGTTGTTACCGAACTAGGTCTCTGTGCCATTCCTGACCATATTGCCCTGGAGGAGCATAGATTGGGAATCCACCAAAAGCTCAAGCAGAACATTGGCTGTTGTCCCAGTAGTGATGCATTGAAAATGATGAATTCCAACTGAAATATCAAAATCCGACCCTGCACTAGCATCCATGTAAAACTCTGTCTTTTTAAGTGTCTCTGTGTTTTTATTCAAGAAGGAGATGGATATCCTTCTTAGACTTAACGGGATCTAAGCGTATCGGGGAGAATGTGAAAACAGGGTACTGAGATGGATGATCATATTGGATGGTGGACTAGGCTTGAAGGGCTGAATGGCCTACCTGTGCTGCTATTTTTTATATCTCTGCAGGAAAGAAAAATGACCGCTTCAAGAGGTGTGACCTTTACATAGTAACCTTTAAGCAAAGCAGAAGGGATCATGGTACTGTAACAATGACCGAGACATCTGTTTGTTATGAACTCTGGGGTAGATCTTTCACCGTGTTACCATGAGTGGATTGTGGACTCTGACAGTCACATCTAGCCCAAGCGTCAGTCTGGTTTCGGAGCCAGCAGATCGACAGCTGACAGGATTTTCTCGCCTCGGCAGCTGCAGCAGCAACATCGCAAAGACCACAGATTCTTCAACATCATAGACTCCCCCTCCCCACCAACCACACACACACACGTACACACACAATCTTCATCTCTGTCAGCAGAGATGGATTCATCAGTCTGCTGTGGGGAATAGGCTGCCCATTCAGACTCCTTGTTCTCATTCCTGCCCTCCATGTGGTACAACAAAGCACCAAGATCAGGTGGAACAGGGCTGAGTCCTGATGCCAACTCTCTTTGGCATATTTGACTCCATAATTTGTCTACCTGCGTGACAGAGCTGAGAACAAGCTACTCAACTTGATGGGCAAGACTGTGTCAAGACCAAAGTGAGTGATGTCCCAATCTGTGAATTGTGGTTCGCTAATGGCGTTGTGCTGGTATCCCATGTTGAGGTTTGGTGACGTTCTACACTGCTCCTCCAAACAGCATCCCACTCAGACCCAACCACCCCAACTCCATCCCTGTAATCCTGCATTTCCCATGGCCAATCCACCTAACCTGCACATCTTTAGATTGTGGGAGGAAACCTGAGCACCCGGAGGAAACCCACGCAGACACGGGGAGATTTGCAAACTCCACACAGACAGTCACCCGAGGCTGGAATCGAACCTGGGTCCCTGGCGCTGTGAGGCAGCAGTGCTAACCACCATGCAGCCCCACCAACATTGACTGTGGGAAGAAACTGATGCCCTCTTCCGTGGTAAGTTTGGTGACAGTGTGGAATGTAATAGTGCAGAAGGGTGACATGATACATGCCAAGATTACAGAATTGTTTCGATTCAAAAAAAGGCCATTTAGCGCATTGTGTTGGCTGTCTGAGCATTTTAATGTAGTGCCAATGCCCTAATACATTGTTTCCAACTGATGCCCTCATGAATGTCTCAAGAGAAACTGCCTCCTATGCACTTTCAGGCAGTGCCTTCAACCCAAACCAAAGTCACCCCGATCCTATTGAACCATAGGGCTACTCTCTCATTAGAGAGAGAGAGAGATGACTGGTAGTGGTTTCATCTGAGCGTCCCCACATATCAGATGAGGCACGAGGTTGAAGTGGAGAATCCTGCTTGGGGACCTTACACGGTTTGAGGAGTTGGACCCTCATTGTTAGCATCACTCTGCGTCGCAAGCCAGCTGTCCAGCCAACTGAGCTAACCAACACCCCCACCCCACCCAGCAGCCAATTGCTGTATGTGAAAGTGCTTTTCTTGCCTCTCATCTACTTCTTTTGTAAATCACTTTACAGCGATGCCCGCTGATTCTCAATTCGTTTACAAGGAGACATTTCTCCCTGATTACTCTGCCCAGCCCTCTCTTGATTTTGAAAGCTTCTGTCAAAGCCTCCCTCAGTCTTCTCTTGTCTGAGAGAAACTGTCCCAGTTTGGGCATTCTATCTTCATCACTCTCATTCATATCAGTCTTGAAATAACTCCACAGAGACCGGTATCCAGTCACCAAGCTCCTCCCTCCCCCCCCCCCCCCCCCCCTCTTTATTTACAAATGAACAGCTCTTGACTTTAGCACTGTCTCATTCAGAGCCAGCTCACAGAGTGGACAGAACCACAGTCCCTCCTCTTGTTTGACACTCCAGTTTTTTTTTTTCTCCTCTTTTATTCGTTTTCAATTTTCCCCCACACTACCACCTAACAGCAGTAGTGCTTATTTTTCCCCGACACCATGTCGTGTGTGACACTCCTCTTTTTATCTGTCAGTCAGGGCTCCCTGATTGGACCAGCTTAACAGTCTTCATGACTGAGACCCTCCAGCCCAGGCAACTTCCTGGTAAATCTCCTCTGCACCCTCTCTAGTGCCAGCACATCCCTCCTATAATGGGGATTCCAGAAATGCACACAACACTCTAACTGTGGTCGAACCACCATTTAAAACGGTACCAGCATCATCTCCCTGCTCTTAAACTCTGTACCCAAGCTAATAAAGGCAAGTATATAAAGGCCTTCTTAACTGCTTTATCTACCTGTCTCAGGAGCTTAAGTGACTGGTGGACATGCAAGGTTCCTCTGATCCTCATTGGGGTCCTATTATTCATCATGCGTTCCCTTTGCCTTGTTTGTCCTGCCCAATCTCTGAGGTCCAGCTGGCTGGCCACATTGCAATCACGACATCCCTCCCCCTCTGAGTCCAAGAACATAGGCTAGTCCTTTTCCTTGGAGAGCCTCCCGGAGCATTGTCACGCCGGGTCAGGCTCCTCCAACTTGCTGTCCGAAACCGACGGTGTGTAATACACGGCTCGTGCTCCAGGGGGCAACTCAGTAAAATTTCATTCTCTTCTTCTGGCGGCAAAGGCATGGAAACGGTTACATTCACCACATCCATCTCTGTTTCAGAGGATTCATCAACGCTTGGTGGAGGGAGGGAGATTCCCACTGATTCCAGCAGACTTTCCAAATCCCCGAGGGGCTGGGCAGGTTTGAGATTTTGCAGCTTTGATATGGTCCACCTGCTAGTTCAGCACCATCCCATCTACCCGCCCGTCCCGACATTCCTGATGAAGGGCTGAGGCTCGAAATGTCGATTCTCCTGCTCCTCGGATGCTGCCTGACTTGCTGTGCCTTTTCCAGCACCACACTTTTCGACTCTGACTCTCCAGCATCTGCAGTCCTCACTTTCTCTCTGACCTCACATCAGCCAAGCCTCTTAGCCAGGCGGGGCCATTCCCGTGATTCTTATACCAAACCTTGTCCCCTGTATGAACCCATCTCTCTCCAGACAGACCCTCTGGAAAGGGGTAGTATTGGAGTCTTGCCAGGTTTCCAATGTGTGACCAAGACCGGTGTGCCCTCCACGAGATTCCAGATTATTGCCCAGAGTTTCTACCTCTGGATAAAACTGTGTACTAACAGCCTGTCTGCAATGTATAGGTGTCTTGCCTCTTACAGATTGCCTCAGGCCAGTGTTTTGCATTGTCTCCTCCTCCACTGAGTTCCAGGATTGTGAGAATTCAGCGAGGTGGTTAGAGTGACAGACCTGGCACTGTGGTGCTTCAAGTAGACTAAGGTGAGATTTAATAAAGGCTCTGTAATCTCAAGGTGTCTGGACCGTGGAGATAGGGAAAAAGCAGAGGGGTCAAGAGTCAAAGCTCACCGAATTAAGGTATTCGACAAACAAAAGGTGAAGGGGGTAGAGTCTGTAAAGACTGTAGAGTCATTGAGGTCTACAGCACAGGAAAAGGCCATTCAGCCCATCAAGTCTCACTGGTGCAAAACAACCACCTCACAATTCTTCTTGCATTTTCCAAAGGTTGGTCCATGCAGAGCACATCTAAAAATCTTCCAATGTTATAAGGGTTTTGCTTCTACCACCCTAACAGATCATTCCCACTCACTGTTGAAGCTGACGCATTTTCCTTTCACCTCTCATCCCATTCTGAACCGCTCTGTTCCTGGTTTCACATCACACCCTAAATGAAACCAAGGATTCACTTGGCAAAGTATCCCAAAAATTGCAATCGCATTCCAATCATAGATAAGTCATGGAGCTGGGCGTAACATGGAAGCAATGCGTGCTAATCTCAAATGGAAACTTCACCGGGCAAAGTTTACCTGGGAAGCTGAGAGTCACTGGAAGGTTCTTTAAAATTTTATTAACACCCCCAACAAAGATTCAGTGACAAAATGATAAAATTACTCTGTGTTTTGTTAAATGTTTTCATTTTGTGTTTGGCAAGTGTTGCTGCCGAATTACTATAATCAGTTCTATTATGTTGTACCATCATAATCTAAGTTTAGATGTTCTGGATGGAAGAGAGGCCGCACCCATGTTATTGCAAGCTAACAATATTTATTAATGATTTACTTGAGAAAGCATGGCTCTCCAAATCCAGGTTTCAGGCTGAAATAACTCCACAGAGGCTGGTATCCCATCACCGAGTCATAGAGACATACAGTCCAGAAACAAACCCTTCGGTCCAATTCATCCATGCCCATTAGATATCCTAACCTAATCTAGTTCCATTTGCCAACATTTGGCCCATATCCCTCTAAACCCTTCCTATTCAAAAACCCATTCAGATGCCTTTTGTTGAAATTGTACCAGTCTCCACCACTTCCTCTGGCAGCTCATTCCATGCATGCACTACCCTCTGCTTGAAAAGGTTGCCCATTAGGTCCCTTTTAAATCTTTCCCCTCTCACCTTAAACCTACACCCTCTAGTTTTGGGCTCCCCTTCCCTGGGGAAAAGACCTTGTCTACTCTCCCTATCCAAGCCGCTTATGATTTTATTAACCTCTATAATGTCACCCCTCAGCCTCTGATACTTCAGGGAAAATAGCCCCAGCCTACTCAGCCTCTCCTTATAGCTCAAGCCTTTCATCACTGGCATTATCCTTGATCTTTGCTATACCCTTTCAAGTTTAACAACATCTTTCTGATAGCAGGGCGACCCAGAATTGAACGCAGTACTCTAAGAGTTGCCTAAAGAGTCCCAACATGACATCCCAACTCCTGCACTCAATACACTGACCAATAAAGGCATGTGTACTCAACGCCTTCTTCACTAGGAGAAAGGGAGGACTGTAGATGCTGGAGATCAGAGTAGAGAGTGTGGTGCTGGAAAAGCACAGCAGGTCCGGCAGCATCTGAGGAGCAGGGGAATCGACGTTTCGGGTATAAGGACAGGTCAAGGCAATGCTGCCGAGTTGCAGGGTTGGATCTGGGATGAGGTGGGGGGAGGGGAGATAAAGAAACTGGTGAAATCGACATTGATGCCATCTGGTTGGAGGGCCCCAAGGTGGAAAATGAGGCATTCTTCCTCCAGGCATTGGGTGGCTAGGTTTTGGTGGTGCAGGAGAGCCAGGACTTGCATGTCCTTGGTGGAGTGGGAGGGGGAGTTGAAGTGGTGGACCACAGGGCAGTGGGGTTGTTGGGCGCGTGTGTCCCAGAGATGTTCCCTGAAACGTTCCACAACTTGGCGTCCTGTCTTCCCAGCATAAAGAAGACCACATCAAGAGTAACGGACACAGTAGACGAGGTGTTTGGATGTGCAGGAAAACCCTCCTCTCCAACCTAACATCATCACCACCCACTTCCATCTTCTTATCACCTTCCTAGCTACCCTTCCCCCATCCTCATCCCCCGTCCTATTTATTTATCCCTCAGCCCCCTTCCACACCACTCCTCCACATTCCTGATGAAGGGCTTATGCCTGATATGTCAATTCTCCTGCTTCTCAGGTGCTGCCTGACTGGCTGTGCTTTTCCAGCGCCACACTCCTTCTTCACTACTCTTTCTAACAGCGACTCCACTTTCAAGGAACTATGAACCTGCACCCGAAGGTCTCTTTGTTCACTCAGTCGGAACACCCTGGGTTCATCTGCTGCACTAGCTGCACTTTAAATGTTAATTCCAGTTGTAATGCCTTTCTGAAGTCCATTTGGGATTCAGCCAGTAGACATTTTTAAAATTCTTTCATGGGATGGAGGTATCTTCAGCACTTATTGCCCATCTGTAATTGCTCTTCTACTGAATAACTAACTGGGCCATTTCAGAGTGGACTACATTGCTGTGGGTCTAGAGATCATGGAGGCTGGATTGAGTAAGTTGGCAGATTTCCTTTTGTAAAGTACACTCATGAACCCGATGAGTTTTTACAACATGCACAATATGCTCATCATTGCTTTTAATTGTAGCTTTTTTTTAGTGAATTAAAATTTCATGGTGAGATTTGAACCCGTGTCCCCAGAACATTATCATTCCCACGTCGATAGACACCATCGGAAGGTTCCTACCAGAAGCGAATATCAGGGAATGCCACATATACACATATGTGGACTAGATTCAGCCACAATGGATAGACCTGATAAAAAAAAAGGCCATTGTACAAGCATTGGGGCAGCGTGGTGGCTCAGTGGTTAGCACTGCTGCCTCACAGCACCAGGGACCTAGATTCGATTACACCCTTGGGTGACTGTCTCTGTGGAGTTTGCAAGTTTTCCTGTGTCTGTGTGGGTTTCCTCCAGTTTTCTCCCAAAGATGTGCAGGTTAGGTGGATTGGCCATACTAAGTTGCTCACTAATGCCCAGGGATGGGTGGGTTAGCTATGGGAAAAGCAGGGTTACGCCTACAGGGTAAGAGGGTGTGGTGTCTGGATGTGTTGCTCTTTGAAGGGTCAGTGTGGATGCGATGGGCTGAATAGCCTGCTTACACACTGCAGGGATTCTATAAACATCTTCCACAGTTGTATGTCCTTGTGGCAGTATACCAACAGCTTATATTTATACATCATCTTTAAATGTATTGAAATGTTCCAAGTCAGGGACAGAAGTTAAAATTGTCAAGAGGGAAAGTCTGAAATTTGCATGTAAACAAATTTAATGTGAATATTGTTTGGATTTTACAGTCACTGGGGTTTTAACTCTAACACTAAGTTAAAGGGAATCTCCAGGCATGTAGCAAATCCAAATGTAGCAATCCAAAGATGTGCAGGTCAGGTGAATTGGCCATGTTGAACTGTGCATAGTGTTAGGTGCATTAGTCAGGGGTAAATATAGGGTAGGGGAATGGGTCTGGGTGGGTTACTCTTTGGAGGATCAGTGTGGACTTGTTGGGCTGAAGGGCCTGTTTCCACACTGTAGGGAATGTAATCTAATCAGCAGCAGTGATGTTAGGAAGTGGGTAAGCAACTAATCATATTGGAGTATCTAATGAGGAATATAGTGCATTTAAAATCCTTTGATTTTAATTTACAACTTCAAGTAGCTAAGTAAGTGTATGAAGGGAGCAGCTAAAATAAAGATAAGCAGCCTGTTAGCAAAGCAATTTCGGGACTTTGGAGTCCACTGCTGGTTGATTAGATAATTGGGTGTAGGGTCATCTAAACTTGGCTGCACACTGGTAGTTGACGTGTCTTCTTTTTAATGAGAGTTCTAAAGGCCTTATTAACATCCTGAAGTGTCCTCCTTGCACCTCCGAAATAGTTATGTCTACCTGTGGCCCATCTGAGGCTGCCAAGCTGACTTCAGTTCCAGTGACAGAAGTTCCAAGACTCATGTCGAATTCCAGCCGTTATATACAATATTATATAAGGAAGATAGTATCTGAAGGAGTTAACAGACATCACAAGATAAACTTCACTGATCAGGATGTAAAGGGCTGCTCCTAGTACGATCAATGCGCTAATAGTGTTTGCAATTCTCTCTGAATTGTTGTTCCAGTGCTAAGTCCTATGTAGCTAAACAATAATGTGTACTTACACTTTGGAATATTGCGTGCAATTCTGGTCTCCCTCCTATCGGAAGGATGTTGGGAAATTTGAAAGGGTTCAGAGAAGATTTACAAGGATGTTGCTAGGGTTGGATGATTTGAGCTTTAGGGAGAGGCTGAATAGGTTGGGGCTGTTTTCCCCTCAGCGTTGGAGGCTGTGGGGTGACATTATAGAAGTTTATAAAATCATGAGGGTCATGGTTGGATCAATAGACAAAGTCTTTTCCCTAGGATGGGGGAGTCCAGAACTAGAGGGTATAGGTTTGGGGTGAGAGGGGAAAGACATAAAAGAGACATAAGGGTCAATGTAACTAGCTATTGAGCATTATGGAATATACCTATTCTATAGGAAAGTTTGGAGGGATATGGGCTGGGTGCTGGCAGGTGGGACGAGATTGGGTTGGGATATCTGGTCAGCATGGATGGGTTGGACTGAAGGGTCGGTTTCCGTGCTGTACATCTCTATAACTCTAAGATTGAGGCCATCTTAAGATGAGGACTTTGTGCGGATATCCTTCCTCACATAGAATAAGTATCTTAGACCAAAACCAATACGAAGGATTGGTGCTAAGGCAAAATACTGCGGATGCTGGAAATCTAAAACAAACGTAGAAAACACTGGAGAAATCAGCAGGTCTGGCAGAATCTGTAGACAGAGAAACAGAGTTAACATTTCAAGTCTACTATCACTCTTCAGAACTGATTGACAGCGATGAAACTAGCAGTCACTTGGATCATGACTGTAACAGCTAGGGGTCTCAACTGAAATTAAAAAAAAGGCACTGCATTCACCTGTGATTAGTTGTTATTTTTCTCCTCACATGCTCTTCCGTTAGGCTGCCTGTCCACGTGACGTCTGTAACTGCTCTAGAAGCTACCTGACATTGTCAATGATATGTGCAGCAGTGTAATTTCCACCCAGCTGCATTTCATGTAAAGCGACTCAGTGAAAAATACATTTCAGAATTTCTTAACCCCTCAGTGCGATGAGTGTGTTTTTAGCAACAGGGTGTGACATTGTGGTTCCAAGAAATTCACTGAAAGAGAAAGAAGCCCTGGTGGCACTGATGCAATGTTTTGCCACACATTCCTGGAGATGGGTGCAGCTCCCCTATGTCACAACAGGTATGGAGCAACCTGCACATGTCGACTGACAGCAAATGAATTCAAAGACCTGGAAGCAGGAGGCTGAAACTGGGGCATGTCTACCTCTGGCTGCTAATACACCATTGCAATATCTATTTACTTGTTACACTTTTTAATATTTGCAAAGAGAAAACATTCTGTGTCCATGCTCTGAGCAGGCTGTGTGGAAATCCAAATTAAAGAACATGAAGAGAGCATTCCTTCCTCACTTCACCCAGAAATAATTTAATTTTCACACATCTGTCATTGAACTTCCTATATGTAAATAAGGCAGCTCTGAATCATTGAGGTTTGCTCCAGTGTACCTTAATAACTTTGAAACAATCCAACAATCTTTTTAACTGCTGCTCTAAATTGCCCGCATGCAAAATCAAATAAACTTCCTATGTTACTTCGTGATATTATTTAATCGATAACTAACTGGGTTAATCGTTCAATTGCATGTTTCTTGCACCTACAAGGGGACATCTATCAGAAACTTTGATGGGTCACAGTTCAGTCTGATTTACCGTCACTGAGGCAAATTGTGTGTGGGATTCAGGGAACATCTTAGCTCTGGGAATTATGCATCCGCTATTCCCAGAGTTTTCTGAGGATTTTCACTCAGGACCACTGAAATAACTGCACAGAGTCTGGTCACCAAGTCACCTTTTATTTACACGTGCACAGTAACTGGTTGTGAATCCCCTGTTTATTTTTTCTTTTTATCTTCAAGAAGATAGGAAAACACCCGGGTGGCCAGTGACAAGCAGTGCCCTTCACATCAAAGGGAAATGCTGTGTGATCAAAACAGTGAAGTGGAGGGTATGGACTAAATCAAAATAGAGTTGGAGGGAGAAATGATGCACTCCACTCCCTGCGGTGCCCACCTCTCCCTGAACAACTCCAGGGTGTTGGTCGACACCGCGTGCTCCTTCTCCAAGGACACCCGGGCTCTAACGTAACCGCGGAAGAGGGGCAGGCAGTCGGCCCTAACGACCCCCTCCACGGCCCGCTGCCTGGACCTGTTAATGGCCAGTTTGACCAGGCCCAGGAGCAGACTCATGAGGGTGTCTTTAGACCTGCCCTCCCTCCTCCGTACCGGGTGCCCAAAGATCAGGAGCGTGGGACTGAAGTGCAGCCAAAAACAGAGGAGGAGGTTTTTAAGAAAAGCAAAAAGGGAGTGCAAACGCCCACACCCAATATATACATGGTCCACGGACTCCACAGCGCCACAGAACAAGCAGTTGGGCTGGGAGTCTGTGAACCACCGCAATCTGCGGTTGCAGGGGACTGCTGCGTGCAGCACCCTCCACCCCAGATGCCCGAGAGAAAGGGGGAGGACTCCCGCGTAGAGAGCCCTCAATCCCCTGTTTACTTTTTATTTCTTTTTCTTTTTCTTTTTTGTTTCTTCTTTTTTTTTACCTAAGTGTGGTAGTGCTTATTGTTTCCCCAGCACCCATGGTGTGTGTGTGTGTGCAGGTGTGAGACACAGTGAGAGACACAAGGTGCACAAATCTTTATTCAATTTCCACCACCAGGAAGATAGGAAAACACCCGAGTGGCCAGTGACAAACACTGCCCTTCACATCAAAGGGCAGTGCTGTGTGATCAAAACAGTGAAGGGGAGGGTAGGGACTAAATCAAAATAGAATTGGAGGGAGAAATGATGCACTCCACTCCCTGCGGCACCCACCTCTCCCCGAACAACTCCAGGGTGTTGGTGGACACCGCGTGCTCCTTCTCCAAGGACACCCGGGCTCTAACGTAACCGCGGAAGAGGGGCAGGCAGTCGGCCCTAAAGACCCCCTCCACGGCCCGCTGCCTGGACCTGTTAATGGCCAATTTGGCCAGGTCCAGGAGCAGACCCACGAGGAGGTCTTCAGACCTGCCCTCCTTCCTCCGTACCGGGTGCCCAAAGATCAGGAGCATG
>NC_057749.1:25444564-25451277 GCF_004010195.1 Chiloscyllium plagiosum
TTTTTGTGTGTGTGTGCAGGTGTGAGACACAGTGAAAGACACAAAGTGCATGAATCTTTATTCAATTTCCACCACCAGGAAGATAGGAAAACACCTGGGTGGCCAGTGACAAGCACTGCCCTTCACATCAGAGGGCAGTGCTGTGTGATCAAAACAGTGAAGGGGAGGGTAGGGACTAGATCAAAATAGAGTTGGAGGGAGAAATGATGCAGTCCACTCCCTGCGGCGCCCACCTCTCCCTGCACAACTCCAGGGTGTTGGTGGACACCGCGTGCTCCTTCTCCAAGGACACCCGGGCTCTAACATAACCGCGGAAGAGGGGCAGGCAGTCGGCCCTAACGACCCCCTCCACGGCCCGCTGCCTGGACCTGTTGATGGCCAGTTTGGCCAGGCCCAGGAGCAGACCCACGAGGGGGTCTTCAGACCTGCCCTCCTTCCTCCGTACCGGGTGCCCAAAGATCAGGAGCGTGGGACTGGAGTGCAGCCAAAAACAGAGGAGAAGGTTTTTCAGGCAATCAAAAAGGGAGTGCAAACGCCCACACCCAATATACACGTGGTCCACGGACTCCACAGCGCCACAGAACAAGCAGTTGGGCTGGGAGTCTGTGAACCACCGCAATCTGCGGTTGCAGGGGACTGGTGCGTGCAGCACCCTCCACCCCAGATCCCCGAGAGAAAGGGGGAGGACTCCCGCGTAGAGAGCCCTCCACTGGGGATCCCCACCGCCCGGTGGCAAATGGGCACGCCAAGGCGTGTCCGGACGGTGGATGAGGGAGAAGAGGTGGATGGTGTGCAGCAGCAGTCGGTACAGGGCTCTTCTTTTTATCTCACTAAACGAAACAAAGTTAAAATTTCGGAGGCGGCTCAGGTTGTGGGGCACAGGCTCCCGCGGGAAGTACGGGACCTTGGGGCCAATGTGAAATTCCGGCCGGGCTGGGGTGAGCGCGGACGGGATCCCACCGCACACCTGAGCGTCCTCCAACTGGGAATCCCCTGTTTATATCTGTCAGCCAGGGGTCCCTGATTGGCCCAGGTTAACAACCTCAATCTAGGAACTCATAGTCAATAAGATCCACCTGGTTCCAATCACTCTGATTCCTAATCCTCGGTGGGACAAATTACTCCCAAGAGGAGGCTCAAGACCTGTCTTCTCCTAGGGGTCCACCCCTGGGCTGGATTTTGCATGTTCCCCAAACACCAGAGGATTCCACCAGGGCTTATGTTGGGTTGGATGCCCAGTCCATCAGTGCCACCCATCCCTGAGTTTACCCCTACAGTACAGAGATGCTAAAACCTACAGCCTGCCCACCCAGTGCAAATAAATCATCACAAATGAAATGAGCTTGTTAAAAGCTGAGTTGTCTCTGATATTATCCTGCCCTCGCAATATCAGAGTTGGTGTGGGCAAGTGGCTGGCCTGTATTTTTTAAAATGTTTTTAGGAGTGTTCGAAGCTGCCCATTGGAGCTAAGCTTGTCCAAAGAGATGATGCTGCTGAACGACTCAAAGCATTGACTTTGTTTTCTCTCTCCCCATTCATTTGCTGTAACACTGCCATTCATGCTAATTTGTTGTGTGAGAATTGACTGCAATATCTCCAGCACTGCAAGGAATACACTTCAAAAATACATCATTGACTTGGAAATTGAAAGGTGTGATGTAAATGCAAGTTCATTAATTTTGTTATAGATTCATTAGGGATCCATTCGTTGTAATGTTTTCTAAGATGCACAACTAGACTGCCAGAATTGGCCCAATCACTCTTCAACCTTCATGCTTCAAGTTGTCTTAACTCTGGGGCGACAGTGGATGTGAAAAAATTTATCTTTAAGCAAGACTTTTGTCTATGTGACTGACTGGCCCTTGTCTCAATTTGTATTGTGTTCGTGAAACCCTGAAAAAGCAACAATGCAAAAGCCGCAAAATGGAGCTCTGCCTGTTGCAGTTTGAACCAGTCAATTTTAATTCAAGAGCAAACACAAATATTAGCAATATAATTGTGTAACACAGGGGTGTACAGAATGAAACCAAGTGTAGGTATGCTGTTCTGTGACACTGCTCTATATAATTTCCATTGACTTCACAGGGACAAATAGATTAAATAGAATGCGCGTTTATAATTACTGTCAAATAGGAATTGGCTATACGCACTAGGTTTCTGATCTCTTTGCAGTAAATGAATGCTAATCCAGGATGAAATGTCGTAAATAGCTCACTTGCTAACCAAAATGATTCACAACACAAAGATCTTAGGTTTCTACTACAGAACCTAATGCTTATGTTCTACTTTCAGAAACCGCAAAAGAATCAATGCCCCCAAATTAAAATCTCATTTCAGTTATTGAATGTACCCTCAATGACAAGCTGCAGGGGCATCTCAATGTTGTGTGTGTGTCTGGGTTTGTCTATGTCTCATGTCTGTGTGTGTCTCTCGGTGTATGCCCGCCTATGTTTGCCTGTGTGTGTATGCGTGGATGTGCCTGATGTCTGTGTGTGTTTGCCTATGTTTGTATGTGCCTATGTTTGTATGTGTGTATCTGTCTGCATATATGTCTGTATGTATCTGTGTGTGTCTGCAGGTATGCACAACTGTTTGTGTCTCTGGGTTTATCTACGTCTGATGTCTGTGTGTCTCTCTCCGTGTATGTTTATCTATGTGTGTTTGTCGTGTCTTGTGTGTGTAGTTGTCTGTCTTTGTGTGTTTCTCTGTATATGTTTATCTGTGTGTTCGTCTGACTATTTGTCTGTGTCTTGTGTATGTGTTTGTCNNNNATATTTAGGTAATCCATTTCAGTTTCTATAATGTGAACATAGAGTTTTATTTCGCAAATTTGCAGATTGTCTTTACGTTTAGATTCAAAAAGCAAAAGCAAATCACAAATAATCAGATAGATCAGTAATTCTGCAGCACATTTCAATCAAGTGGTTAATTTTCAAGTGATAAGTTATCACGGCATACTCCCTCCTCCCAATTTAGAGGCTGATAGCTTTTAAACAGAACTCGGAATTTTCCAGTAGCCAAAGGACCATACAACAAGATTTCACATTTAATACTTTAACAATATTAATCAAGCTGAAATCAATAATGATAAAAGGAACTTGGCAAGTGTTTATTTCCTGCTCGAGCTAAGAAGATTGAACAGTGATTAACCTCTTCAAGATTACAAGTTTGATTTTGTAGGTCATTGTGATGCAAAGTTAAAAACCACACAACACCAGGTTATAGTCCAGCAGGTTTAATTGGAAGCACTAGCTTTCGGAGCGACGCTCCTTCACCAGGTGGTTGGTCAGGTGGTCCACCTGGCGAAGGAGCGTCGCTCCAAAAGCTAGTGCTTCCAAATAAACCTGTTGTACTATATCCCGGTGCTGTGTGATTTTTAACTTTGTACACCCCAGTCCAACACCGGCATCTCCAAATTGTGATATAATATAGACATAAGAATTTAGAGAGTTAAGAGATAGGGCTGGAGAATGGGACTAGTTGGGTAGCTCTTTCAGAGCCTGTAGATATACATGGGGCTGAATGACCTCTTTCTATACTGTAAAGTTCTATAATTCAGTGATCCTATGACCAAATAGATAACTAATAACCGATGCAAAATATATTCCCCATTAACTAATTATCGCAACTGTAAACCCCACACTTCATCTATACATTACAACACACTCTCAAAAGAAATGTGGTCTTGTGTTTAAAGTTCAAAACTGCTTGCTCTTTCCAAAGGATCTTTCCTCCTTGCTCCAAAGATGTACAGGTAGGTGGATTGGCCATGCTAAATTGATCCATTGTGTCCAGGGATATGCATACTAGGTGGGTTAGCCATAGGAAATGCAGGGTTACAGGGGTAAGGGTCTGGGTAGAATGCTCTTTGGAGGTTAGTGTGGACTTATTGGGCCGAATGGCCTGTTTCCACACTGTGTGGATGCTACAAAAAAAGTAAAAATGATTTCACCCACTGCATGGCGAGCATTTGGAAATGAGTACCTGGAAAGGTGCTAGATGCAGAATCCCTCCATGTATTTCCAAGTACTTGGATGTAGACTGAAATGTAAACTACCAAGCAAGAGCTGGAAGGTCGGGTAAACTGCTCAGTTTCCAGCAAGCACAGGCACTATGGGCTGAGTGGCCTGGACTTGTCCCGACCATTTTGTGCAATAGGACTCACACATCGAAACAGAATATGGCGCCCCATCATCAATTAGGGCCACATTGGGAATACTGAGTGCAGTTCAGGGAAAGGATGTGGAGGCTTTGGAGATGGTATGTAAGAGGTTTGCCAGGATATTGCCTGGATTGGAGTGTATTAGCTATAACGAGACGTTGGACGAACTTGGATTAGAGTATCGAAGGCTGACGGGTGACTTGATGGAAGTATATAAAATTATGAGAGAATTGGATATGGTGGAAAGTCAAGAATCTTTTGCCCAGTATATAACTGTCAAATATTAGGGGGAGTAGGTTTAAGGTGAGATATACAAAGCATGTTTTCACACAGTGGGTGCTAGGTGCCTGGAACACGCTGCCAGGGGAGATTGTAGAACACAGCACGACAGGCAACATCAGGAGGTGGAGAAGTCAACCTTTTGGATGTAACCCTTCAGGACTAGGGGTTGGATATATGGGGAGCTGCAGATAAATGGGGTGGGGGAACAGGGTGCGGAGGTGGGGACAGGTGCAGACAGGCAGAGGGTATGACCTGATTGGGAGGAGTGAATCCGGTTGGTAGCTGGAAGGAAAGGTTGATGAGAGGAATGGAAGGGAGGGGGAGAGGCTGGGAAGGGGATGGGGAGGGAGGTGATTTGAAATTGGAGAACTCAATGTTGCGTCCTCCGGGCTGTAGGCTGCCCAGATGGAAGATGAGGTGTTGTTTGTCATTCCAGCATCTGCAGTTGTTTTGTGTCTAAGGAGAGGTGGTAGAAGCAGAGATGACAGCAACATATAATGGGAGACCGAGCCCAAAACAGAGGAGATCAAGCTCAGCATGGAGGAGATCAAGCCCAGCATGGAAGAGATCAAGCCGAGCACGGAGGAGATCAAGCTCAGCATGGAGGAGACCAAGTTCAGCATGGAGGAGATCAAGCGCAGCAGGCCAGGTAGCATCCAAGGAGCAGGAGAATCGACGTTTCAGGCATAAGACCATCTTCAGGAATGAAGAGGGTGCGCCAAACAGGCTAAGATAAAAGGTAGGGAGAAGGGACTTGGGGGAGGGGCGTTGGGAATGCGATAGGTGGAAGGAGGTTAAGGTGAGGGTGATAGGCCGGAGAGGGGGTGGGGGCGGAGAGGTCGGGAAGAAGATTGCAGGTCAAGAAGGTGGAAATGAGGAAGCTGGGGAAATCTGCATTCATCCCTTGTGCCTAGGAACCCTCCAACCACAAGGGATGAATGCAGATTTCTCCAGCTTCCTCATTTCCTATCCCCCCACCTTATCTCAGTCCCAACCCTCGGACTCAGCACCGCCTTCTTGACCTGCAATCTTCTTCCCGATGGTGTTGAAGCCCCCCACCCTCCTTGCCATTCACTTTATCTATCCCCCTCATGATTTCATAACCTCTATGAAGTCACCAGTCAACCTCTTACATGCCAGTAAAAAACTCCCAGCCTATCCTAATATTTCAAAAAACTCCTTATAATGAACCCCCAATCCGGCAGCATCCTGAGAAATCCTTTCTGAACCCTCTCCAATTTAATAATATCCTTCGTATAACAGGGCGACCAGAGCCGGACACAGAGCTCCAGAAGAGGTCTCATCATCAATCTCAATGTGACGTCCCAACTCTTACATTCAAAGGTCTGAGCAATGAAGACAAGTGTGCTAAACACCTTCTTAACCATCCCATCTACATGTGATGCAAACTTCAAAAAATTATGTACTGAACCCCCAGGTCTCTCTATTCTATGACATTACCCAAGACCCTGCTGCATTAATTGTATCAGTCCTGGCCCTGTTTCCTTTTTACTCACTTCCTCTGGAAACCACCCTTATTACCTGTGACGCAAACTTCAAAGAGTTATGTACCTGTATGCCTGGATCTCTCTGTTCTACAGCAGTGTACAAGGCCCTGCCTTTAATTAACTGAGTCAGTGTGAGATTGACCTGGTGCTGTTGGTGTTTAGTCAGTTGATCCCCTCAGCTTTAATAGGAGCATGGAGTACATTCCTGATGAAGGGCTTATGCCCGAAATGTCAATTCTCCTGCTCCTCGGATGCTGCCTGATTGGCTGTGCTTTTCCAGCACCACACTCTCGTACAAGAGTGAAGTATGGGACTGTGCTGAACTTGTATAAAGCACCTGTTTTACCCCAGCTGGACACTTTAGGAAGGATGTTAACATCGGGGAGAACCCGAAAGAGCTTGGTTCCGAGAATGGTTCCGAGGTGATGAATTTCAGTCAGGAGGATAACTCGGAGAAGCTGCAAATGTTTTCCCTGAAGGAATAATGTGGAGGACCCGGTTTTGGACTGGGGTCGACAAAGATAAAACACCAGGTTACAGTCCAACAGGTTCATTTGGAAGCACTCCAACTCTGACAACATCCTTGTCAATCTTTTCTGAACCCTTTCAAGTTTCACAACATCTTTCCGATAGGAAGGAGACCAGAATTGCACGCAAAATTCCAACAGTGGCCTAACCAATGTCCTGTACAGCCGCAACATGACCTCCCAACTCCTGTACTCAATACTCTGACAAATAAAGGAAAGCATACCAAACGCCTT
>NC_057749.1:25451494-25469517 GCF_004010195.1 Chiloscyllium plagiosum
CAGTTCTGTATCCAAATGGCTAGTTCTCCCTGTATTCCATGAGATCTAACCTTGCTAATCAGTCTCCCATGGGGAACCTTGTCGAACGCCTTACTGAAGTCCATATAGATCACATCTACTGCTCTGCCCTCATCAATCTTCTTTGTTACTTCTTCAAAAAACTCAATCAAGTTTATGAGACATGATTTCCCACTCACAAAGCTATGTTTACTATCTCTAATCAGTCCTTGCCTTTCCAAATACATGTACATCCTGTCCCTCAGGATTCCCTCCAACAACTTGCCCACCACTGAGGTCAGGCTCACTGGTCTATAATTCCCTGGCTTGTGTTTACTGCCCTTCTTAAACAGTGGCACCACTTCTTCCCATTTAAAAACTGGAGAAGTTGGGTTGGCAATGGAAGATGGGTAGCGAGTGGGAGTCAGTTGAAAATCAAAATACTAAGGTCGATAGGCTTTTATTAACCCAAAGGGATCTTTTGTTTGTACTTTGAGGTAATTGGATCATCTGGGGTGTTTGCTGGGAATGCTCGTGGTTCTATAAGGGATTGTGAGGCCTAATTTCTTCCAGGGTTCAAAGTGAAGTCTTCATCATGTCCTTGTTTCACATCCTTTGACTGCCATGAGGGAACACCCCAGACTGAAGCTCTATATGGAGGATTTGCTTTGATGAGTGTGTCGGGTACATGGCCAGGCCAACTCAGTTGTGACTGTCTCACTATGGGTGTGGATACATGGCATCCTGGCATACTTGCATTTGTGTGGTGTCTTTTAAGATCTCAAAATATTCCAGAAAGACGTCCAACCAAATAATTACTTTTCAAAACTGAGGTAGATTACCTACAGTATGGAAACAGGCTCTTCGGCCCAACAAGTTCACACTGAGCCTCCAAAGAGTAATCCACCCAGGCCCATTTCCCTATATTTACCCTTGAGTAATGCACCTAACACTATGGACAATTTTTTATGGCCTATCCATCCTAACCTGCACATCTTTTGGACTCTGGAAGGAAACTGGAGCACCCAGAGGAAACCCATGCAGACACAAGGAGAATGTGCAAACTCCACACAGACAGTTGCCCGAGGCAGGAATTGAACCCAGGTCCCTGGCGCTGTGAGGTAGCAGTGCTAACCACTGAGCCACCATGCCGCCCATAGGAATGGCATCCTGGGATAGTGGGAGTGCCATGTGAGGAGAGATTATGAAGAATATTGCCTGTGTTCTCTCGAGTTTGTAGTAATGGATGATGACTTCATTAAAGCAGACAAAACGCTTATAGGATTCGACAGGGTAGATGCAGGAAGGATGCTTTCCCTTGCTGTGGGTGAGGGTGTGTGTGCTGTAGAATTAGGGACAGTCACAGAAGATGTTTCCATTGGAGGAGAGACTAGGACCCGAGGGCACAGCCTTAAAAGGAAGACCTTTTAGAATGGAGAGAAGGAGAAACTTCTTCGGCCAGGGAGTGGTGAATTTATGGAATTCATTGTCACAGAAGGCTGTGGAGGCCTGGTCACTGATTATATGTAAGACTGAGATAGATAGGTTCTTGAGTATCATGGGGATCAAGGGTTATGGGGGGAAAACAGGAGGATGCGGTTAAGAAACTTATCAGTCATGATTGAATGGTGGAGCAGATTCAATGGGCTGAATGGTCTAACTTCTGCTTCTATGTCTTATGGAATAATATAGAGTAGAACATTTAGGACTGAGATAGGGATGTACATCTTCACTCCATGGAGGGTGAATCTTTGGAATTCTTTGGTGCAGAGGCTCCATTCTTGACTATATTCAAATCAGAGGCTGATAGATTTCTACTGTTAGAGATAACAAAGGATAATGGGCTAATTTGAGAAGATGGTGTTGAGATAGAAGATTGAAAGAGCAGGCTCAAGGGGCAGAATGGTGCACACTTGCTCTTATTTCCTACATACCCAGGTAAGGGAATAGGGAAATGGCCCATCCTTAATTGTCCAGAGGGCTGTTAAGAGTCAGCAACATTGTTGTGGGTCTGGAGTCACATGTGTGCCAGACCTGGTGAGGATGGCAGATTTCCTTCCCTGAAGGACTTTAGTGAGACAGATGGGTTTTTTCCAACAATCGATAGTAGTTTCATGGTCACCATTAGACTCTTAGTTCCAGATTCTTTATTGAATTCCAATTCTATCATCTGCCATGGCAGGATCTGAGCTGGGTCCCCAGAGCATTAGCTGAGTTTCTGGATTAATAGTCCAGTGATAATACCACCAGGCCTTCGCCTCCCTAGATGCCTAGATCCCGTGAGTGAATACAAAGACAAAATGCAAATGGGGAATTAAGATGCATGTTATCAATGAACAAATGGAATGATAGAAAAGGAGAAAGTGAGGACTGCAGATGCTGGAGATCAGAGTTGGGAGTGTGGTGCCGGAAGGTCAGGCAGCATCTGAGGAGCAGGAGAATTGACATTTCAGGCGCATGCCCTTCATCAGGAATGAGGCTTTTGCCCAAAACATCGACTGTGCTGCTCCTCGGATGCTGTGCTTTTCCAGCACCACACTCTCGACCATGAATGGTAGAAAAGTCTTGAGGGGCTAAATGGCCTCCCCATGTTTCTATATTCCTGAAGAGTATTGGCTGAGGGAACCAAAGTATCTCATATAACAAGTAAAAAAAACTTACATTAACACAACACTTTGTTTGGTTTCATGACAGGCACTAGGAAGATGGTTATTGGGGATCAGTCATCTCAGTTCCAGGACATCTCTGCAAGAGTTCCTCAGGTTCTTTTAAAAATTAACCTATTTTTCCAATCAGCTTGTTCAGAGATATTTTTATGCACATCTGGAGCAGCCAGCACTTGAATTCGGGCCTCTCAGTCCAGAGGTAAGGACACTACCTCTGTGCCAAAAGAGCCCCCAGAGTTCCTCAGGGTGGTGTCCTCAGCTCAATTATCTTCAGCTGCTTCATGAACAACTTTCCCTCCATCATAAGACCGTAAAAGGTATCTTCATTGATGATTACACAGTTTTGAGTGCTGTTTGCAACTGCTCAGTTCCACATGCAGCAGAGTCAAAAACTGCAGCACTGGAAAAGCACAACAGATCAGGCAACACCCAAGGAGCAGGAGAGTTGACGTTTTGGGCATATGCCCTTCATCAGGAATGTGGGAATCAACATTCAGGGTTGGACTGAGAGGTAACATTCATCCTGCAAAAGCTCCAAGCAATGATCATATCCAATAGGACAAAATCCAACCATCTCCCTTTGACATTCAACAACATAGTGTTATGGACCAGACCAGAGTTCCTCAAAATATTTGAAGACCCTAACTTTTTCTTATTTTAAAGAATAGATGTGAAGTGCTAAGTTCCAGGTGTGATGCAACTGGTCAAACAACTTGCCATCAAGTGAAGCGCAATTTATTTAAACACTATAGTTAAAATACAAACAAAAGAAAGAGGAATTTAGAATAACTTAACTATTGGAAAACTTAAACTGAAGAAAGGATACAGTACCCTAACTAATTAACTGTTCCAATATAGTAACAGTCCATAAGCACACCCCTTGGCAAAAAGACGCAGATTCTTACAGGCAATTCTCCAATCCAGGGGGAAACAACATCAAAAGAGATTTCAGAGAAAGTAGCAGTGAGGAATCATTTTACCGAGGCTCCAACTCTTCTGGGACTCAAACAGCTTCTGACTGTTACATCTAGAAAAATACTGGAAAGCCTGGTCTGTGAGAAATGGTCACTTCCTTTCCATTGTAACGACCACTTTAAAACAAGCCTAAAGGCTTCCTTTGATCGTTGACCTAGGCTGGCTCCCGTAGCCACTTCAACGCCTCTGCCTTTACAACCCTATTACAAAAAAAAGAACAAAATACCGTATATACTCGAGTAACAGTCAAATTTTTTTTTAATACACTTTAAGGTTAAATTTATGGGTTTGACTATTGCATGGATGCTACTTTTGAGGGCCTGAAATTCATACACGTCAAAATTCATACCGTATCATTAGCAGAAGCCCAACTGATCTCTAAACGAATAAAGGGAAAAAAAACGAATAATAGTAATTCTGAAAACCCAAAGTGGACCACAACAGCCAGCACATTGGAGGACCGGGAGTGAAGTGGAACAACGGGCAGACTGGAAAGCTGGAGCAGGGGCATGAAGGCCGGCACACTGACTCATAGACATCGATCTGTTATCTGTGAAGAACTAGGGTCGACCTTTACATGAGATATATGGAAAATTCCAGGTTATTTGGCCAATGATAGGGGGTTGACGTTAACATGAGATCAACTATTATTTAAGTATATACAGTAGCCTTCTGGAAGTGACAGCATCATCATACATAGCCATCACAGAATCCCAAAGCATTAAACTTCCTGGGGGTCACTGTTGACGAGAAACTTAACTCAACCAGCCAGTGTGGCTACAAGAACAGGTCCAAGCTGTGAGTTCTGCAGCTCCAAACTCAAACCTCCTAGCTACCCAATACCTATTGACAAAGAGCATCTTTGGAGTTTCAATGGAAAACACAGCCAGATTCCTGAAAATCCCTCCCTATGATTATCCCTGCACCGCGTGTTCAAGCAGGCTACTCACCACTAATTTCTCAAGGGTAATTAGAGATGGGCAATAAATAGTGACTGAGCCAGAGATACTATCAATTATTAATTTAAACTGCAAGATCTGGGGAATTATTTACAGCCACTTAAACAGGAAATAAGGCTTAAAGGGGAATTGGTTTAATATCTGGTGCACAATCCAGCACTTCATTGAATGTTGTATGCCAAAGAACCATAAGAATTTAAGAGGTACTAGAGGAAAAAGATCAAAGCTCATCCAGTTTACCCTCTATCACCTTGCAGCTTCATGATATGGTGAGGGTAGAATTATTAACTAATTATCAGAATTATTTCCTAACAATTGGACCAGATCGAGACAAAAGGCAAATAATGCTCCACTGCAGAAAGCTTTCAAAAGCAGTGGTTCAGAGTCACCTGATCCTCCCTATACTTCTCACATGACATGCCTTCAATTAATCATATACTGATGCATGTTAGAAAGGCCAGAGGGTGAAGGATGGAACAGGAGCCAATCTTTGCACACTTGGTAGGTTTTATATATGGAAACAAACATCACAAGTATGTACTTCTAAACCCAACTATCAATTACAGGCTACTGTCGTCAATAGGGCTTGAATAGAAATAATAAACGTTGACACCAGAATGCAGGAATGAGAGACTGCTTTTTTTGGAGTCTTTTGAGTGATATCTTAAATCAAGACTCCCCCAACTATTTTTGGTGCCTTGAAAGATCTCAGGGCACTTCTATGAGCAGAGAGGTCGCAGACGATCTTGAAGGTGGCACTTGCAGGCCACCATTCACAAAGGTGATCCAAGATCATGAAGCTGATGTCCTCTCAGCCTGAACTGTAAGAGCTTGTCAACCAGCCCTTCTTGTATGCAATACGGTCTCTCCTGGAGATGGGAGGACAAGGTAGCAGCTATCATGCAAGTCGTTGTGAGACTTGACTTATTCTGCAGTCATTGGAATAAGGCTTTTCTGTCTTAGGCCAGGTGAGAGACTGTCCACCATCCTTCCTGTTGAAGTCCACCAAGTCCCATTCTCTGGAGGAGTATCTCATAGAATCCATACAGTGTGGAAGCAGACCACTGAGTCCACACTGACCTTTCTGACAGCACCCCACCCCAAACCCACCCCATAACCCTGCATTTCCCATGGTGAATCCACCTAACCTGCACCTTCCTGGACTCTGGGAGGAAACCCATGCAGACACGGGGAGAATATGCAAACTCCACACAGACAGTCACCCGAGGGTGGAATTGGACCCAGGTCCCTAGTGCTGTGAGGCAGCAGTGCCAACCACTGAGCCACCGTGCCCACCCACCCCTTCCCCCCAGTGGCTGTCCACTTCACTGTTCATGTCAATGAACTGAATACAGATTCTGTTCGGTTTTTCCTTTGTTGATTTTCCTGTTGCTGAAGCAAAATGAACATTTACAACTGTTGAAGACTTTCTAAATATAATGGTCCCAAATTGAACAATGAGAAGATGTTAGACCATAGTGGCCATTACAGAAAGAGTCACCCTCAATTCGATTCATAGAGTTAAACCTTTTTGAAATGGACCCTTCTGTCCAACACATCACTGCTGACCAGATATCCTGAATTAATCTCATTCCATTTGCCAACATTTAGCCCCTATCCCTCTAAATCCTTCCTATTCATATACCCATCCAGATGCCTTTCAAATGTTGTTATTGTACTATCCTCCACCACTTCCTCTGGCAGCTCATTCCATACATGCACCACCCTCTGTGTGAAAAAGTTGCCCCTTAGATCCCTTTAATATCTTTCCAATCTCAGCTTAAACCTATGCCCTCTAGTTTTGGACTCCCCTACATGGGAAAAAGATCTGATTGTTCACCCTATCCATGCCCTTCATGATTTTGTAAACCTCTATAAGGTCACCCCTCAGCCTCTGACGCTCCAGGGAAAATAGCCCCAGCCTATTCAGCCTCGCCCAATAGCTCAAAATCCCACCAAATCCTTGAAACATCCTTGCAAATAATTTCTGCACCTTTTCAAGTCTAAAAACATCCTTCCTGTAGTTCAGAGACCAGAATTGCACACCATGTTCCAAAAGTGGCCTAACCAATGCTCTGTATCTGCAACATGACCTCCCAACTCCTATTCTCAATGCACTGACCAATAATGGCAACTATACCTAAGCAGAAAAAAACACAAAGGAAGTTAGAAATCCGAAATAAAAAACAAACGCAGAGATAGCTGATATTAGGCTGAGAGAGTGAGAAAAACTCTCCTTATCATCCGATCTCGTATTTATCAGACTTTCGGCTTGCCATCAGCAATCTCTTTGTTTGTTTTCTCTCTCTCTCTCTCCATCTCCATGTACTCTGTCCACCATCCCCCACCCCAACATCAGCGTAAATACCACCCTTCACGAAGGGTCAGTGAACGTGAAATGCTGACTTTGTTTTTCTCTCTCTTTTTCCCAGGGTTGAAGATTCAATGACAAGGGGGCACAGGGTTCAAGGTGAGAGGGGGGGAAGTTTAAGGGAAATGTGTGAGAGAAGTTTTCACACAGAGAGGGGTAGGGGCCTGGAACGCGCTGCCAGAAAAGGTGGTATAAGTAGGCACTTTGATGACATTAAAGAGGCATCTGGATGGTTCCATGAACAGGGAGGGAGTACAGGGAGACGGACTGAATAACAGCAGAAGGTTTGTTTTCTCATTTAGATTAGATTAGCTACAGAATGGAAACAGGCCCTTTGGCCCAACAAGCCCACACCAATCCTCCATAGAGCAATTCATTCCCCTACCCTATACTTACCCATGACTAATGCATCTGACACTATGGGCAATTTAGCATGGCCAATTCACCCTGACCTGCACATCTTTGGATTGTGGGAGGAAACCCACACAGACACAGGGAGAATGTGCAAACTCCACGCAGACTGTCACCCGAGGCTGGGATTGAACCCAGGTCCCTGGCACTGTGAGGCAGCAGGGCTAACCACTGAGCCACCACGCTGCCCTTAGTTAAGGCATGATGATCGGCACAGGCGTGGAGGGCCAAAGGACCTATTCCTGTGCTGTACTTCTCTTTCCCTCATTTGAAGCAAGAATTTGTTTCAACACATCAACTGAGAAGGGGCACGGCTTGAGGTGTGTGGAGAGGGCTGCCATTCACATGTCCAACTTGAAACTATCTGCATCTTTCAAATAATCTGAAGCTCAACCAAGGTGTGGCAAAAGTACGTCTGGTGCAATGCCATGTTTGGTCGTTTAACAGGTTAGTCCTATTTACAAGAAATGGTTGAATCAACATCAGTTATGTCTAAAGTCCTTTTTTAACCACTGTTCACGTCACTGGCTCTTAAGGAACTAAAATAAATTTGCTGTTCATTAGCTGCAGGCTTGATTGGAAAACCGCTGCATGACTAAGGAGTATCATTCCTTCGCTGCCATAATCTGGGTTTACCTAAATGCCTTTAAGCATGTGGTCCAACAAGAACACTTCTGATGTAAAGCTGTTAGCTGGAAATGACATCTCTGTTTCTCACTCCACACAAATACTGTCAGAGCTGCCGAGTCTAGCTTGTCTCATTCCTGCAGCAACTGTGCCACATCTCCGCTGCATTTTCACCGTCTCCTCTCCGGACTCTGGCAAATCCCTTGTGGAGCTTCAAGCAAGAGAGACATGGACTGCAGCTCGACAGCGAGTAACCAGTCTAAATAACACAGCGACGTTTAATCAACTCCCACACGTTAACCACATCAAACAGGCCCTATTAATATTCTTTGATGTGTTTTTCCTATTTTGGCTTCAAACAGCAAATGCATAGAGAAGAGTGAAAAGAAAAAAAAATGCATTTATATAGCGCCACTCATGAGCTTAGAATTCCACTCCTAATGTGTTTTGCAGCCAAGAAAGTACCTGTTGGACCGGCCACTGTTGTGATATAAAAAATATGAGGTAGTAAAGACTGCAGATGCTGGGGAGTCAGAGTCGATAAAGGAAAGGCACAACAGGTCAGGCAGCATCTGAGGAGCAGGAGAGTCGATGTTTCAGGAATAGACCTTCATCAGGATATTGAAAGTGCCAACTGGCCCACAGGGATGGGCAATAAATGACAGTGACACCCTCATCCTCTGAATGAATTTTTTTTTAAAAAGAAAGCGATGCATTTTTATAGTGCCTTCCACATCCTCAGGCTGTCCCAATGTGCTTTGCAACCAATGGAGAATTTGTTAAAATGTAGCCACTGTGGAATTGTGGGAAATGCAAGAGCAAGTTTTCACACAACAATGGCAACACTTCAAAAGTATTACTTTCACTGTAAAGTATTAAGATTAGAAAAGTAGCATAGAAATCTGAATCTTGCTTAGTTTTCCTGTGTTTCAGAGGAAAATAATACTTGTTTGTAAGAGACAAATATAGGGAGAACTCAAGCAATTAGCTACATAGTATCATGGGATTTGTACCTGATAGGATAATGGGAGCTTGGTTTAATATTTCATTCTAAAGATGGCAACGCAAACGTATTGACTTATTTTCTGGATGTTACAAAACAACTCTGAAGAAGATGAGACTTGAACCTAGCCCTCCTAGCCCAGTGTATCTGTCTGCAATCTCCAACTCTTTCCACCTGTCAGTCTTTTACTTAGGAGAACTTGAAACCCAATTCCTTCCTTTTCCAGAAAGACAATCTTGTTCAATTTTGCATAAGTTCTCATTTCAGTCCCTCACTTAGGTCCTTTTCAAATGGGCCAAAGTGGTTTTGATCTTAGGAATTTCGTCACAGTCATAACACAGACGAGTGTTAACTGTAAAAGGGGAGTTGACAGCCTAGCAATAATATCATTGACTGTTAATCCAGAGACCCAGGTAATGTTCTAGAGAAATAAAACCACTGCAGATGCTGTAAATCAGAAATAAAATCAGAAATTGCTGGAAAAGCTCAGTAGGTCTGGCAGCATCCGTGCAGAGAGAAATCAGAGTTAACGTTTTGGGTCTCACTTGACCCGAAACGTGAACCCTGATTTCTCCTCTCAGATACTGCCAGACCTGCTGCAATTTCTGTTGCTAATGTTCTGGGGATCTGAATCCTCTTTATTCACCTGAGGGGGTCTTGCTTTAATACGTTGGTTCCCAAACTGTGGGCCACACAAACCCAGTTGTGGCCATGGTGGGTGGGAGAGTCTCTGGAATAGGGGTCTGAGAAATACCTGGGCATTGCAGTCCTTTCCCGGTTGTCAAATGAAGAAAGTTCCTCAAATATGAACAAATATTTTGCCTTTCATGGTGATGTGATGTTGTTCGGGCAACACAGGAAGTGAAAGTGAGGGCACCTTTTCACATTGAAGCAGACTGTGATGCTACTTTGCTCCAAAGTGATTGCAAAACATGGACCTCGGGGTAGAAGGAGACATTCCATCTCCTCTAAGCCCAACACCAACACCCAGCCCCTGCCCTTGTCCTGTTTGTCTCTTACTCCAGGTTGCAGGCTCCTGCCAGTGGTCACTTCACTGAGTCTGACGCTGATCACAAACCTAGTGGTGATGCCTGTGCTGCTGAACTGCAGTTGGTCTGAGAATGACCCTGGCAATCTGGAATGACCTGGGTTCCAAATTACATTGCTTTGATGTCAGCCATATCCCAGTGCTGAGGAAGGGTTACACCTAAACGTCGACTTCTCCACCTCCTGATGCTGCCTGGCTTGCTGTGTTCTTCCAGCCTCCTGTCTGTCTATATCCCAGTTGATGGTGTGAGTTTTGTTCTGTGGCTGTAAGTTTGTAGATTCTCTTCAGACATCTAATGACCACTCTGGGCCAAAATACCAGCAATGTTGAACATTATATATGGAATGTTATTGTACTGCTTTATTGCTTTTGTTGTCATCTGGGGTCATGTTAAAACAGGATCATTTTGGAATATAGTCTGGGAAATGCTGATTTAATGTTTTGTATGAAAAGATAGCACCTCTGACAATGCATCAATATTTCAGCATTGCTGGTGTGTTGGCCCAGAGTGGTGGTTAGAAACCTGGAGAGAGTCCACAAACTAATAACCACAGAGCAACACTCACGCCACCAACTGGGATATGGCTGACATCAAATCAATGTAATTGAAATCCATTTCTCTTCTTTTAAAGTTTTCTTCAACTATTGATCCAATTCCCTCAGCAATGTAAAGGTGGACTCTGTTTTAATATCGTGTGTAATCCCTTCAGTCACATGTAGAGTCATAGAGTCATTCAGCACAGAAACAGATCCTTTGGTCCAACTCATCCACACCGACAAGATATCCTAAATTAATCTAGTCCCATTTGCCAGCATTTAGTCCACATTCCTCTATACCCTTCCTATCCATGTACCTCTCCAGTATTTAAATGTTATAATTGTACCCATCTTGACCACTTCCTCTGGCAGCTCATTCCACACACGCACCACCCTCTGCATGAAAAGGTTGCCCCCTCAGGTCCCTTTTAAATCTTTCTCCTCTCATCTTAAACCTAGTTTTGGACTCCTCTACCCTGGGAAAGAGATCATGGGCTATTCACTGTATCTATGCTCCTCATGATTTTATAAACCACTATGAGGCCACCCCTCAGCCTCTGATGCTCCAGGGATAAAAATCCCAGTCCATCCTTGTATCTCAAACCCTCCAAACCCAGCAAAATCCTTTGTAAAAACTTTTCAGTACCCTTTCTAGTTTCACAATATCCTTCCTGTAGCAGGGCAGCCAAAATTGTACACAGTATTTTGAAAGTGGCCTCACCAAATGTCTTGTACAGCTGTAACATTATGTCCCAAATCCAACACTCAATGCTCTGACCAACTAGCTGCCTCAGATTACTGCCTTTACAGCAAACATGATACTTTCATCAACTCAGAAGGGCACTCTGTCTGCTCTATAAAGGAGTAATGTGGTTTACACAGATGCCAGACTGTGTATCTCAAAGACTAGTAGACTGGATCAAACAACATCCCTCTGATTGTCCACAGTGGGCAGTGTGCCAACAGCTCATGCTTGCAAAACCCAGAACATAGATTCCAGTTTTAGATATCATTCTGCTATTGGACCATATTTGCTAAATAATCCAGATGGTGCTAAGAATTACACTGGAAACCAAGTGAAGGTTATCAGATGGGCTCACAAGCTTAAGTGCTGGGGGCTCCATATGTTCACACACTGGACTGTGTTCTGTGTCGACAAATTTATTTGTTCATACAGGGCAACTTCTTCATTGAGACAGGGTTATGTAAACTACTGTTCCTTGCTGCATTTCCCATGGCAACACATGACTAATCAGATTTTACTCACCAGCTCTGATGTTAGTCAGATTGACAGATAGCAGATCCTGCTGTATCTCCATGGAACCGCAGTCCAGCCAATCAGCACTCTCTTTTAATGCTGCCTAAACTGTGTTCCCTCTCAAAGTTTGGTGTCTTGCCTTGTGTCTTGGTCCTAATGTGTGCAAGGGGTAAATATTCCTTTCAGTGGTGTTTACTGCTCAGCAACTTACACAGATTACATTCATACTTCTTTTGGCATTTTCCCAAATCTGACTGCGAACATGTTTAATGCTGTGTGCAACTGCCTGAAACCAGCTAAAAGAGTAGTATTGTCATCACATTTTTAGTCTCAGGTATTTGCTAACTAGCTTTGTTTTGCTGAACTGAGCATTTCCTGATTGTTTTTCTAACCACGTAATTTGATTCATTCATTATTCTTAACACACGTCAAAGGCATAGGCATTCACCCTCCAGGTAGTTGGAAACAAGTTGTAGGGAGTCATTGGTCCATTACACATCCGGACAGATTTTGTTACCATCTTCAGCCACTTAACCGATGATTACCCATATCATAAATTCTGACTGAAGAATGTTGGTCAGTCACTTGTTCCATTCCAAATGTATTTCCTCAAATAATGAAACAACCCCTTTTAAATTAATCCAGGATTTAGGATTCACTAATGTCTAACAACAAGTTGACATTAAGTATGGCGACCATGAGACCTAATAGGGAATTGTGATGCTTGTTCTTGTCCAGCGTCGACTTATAGAATCACAGTCACTGAGATGCACAGCACAGAAACAGACCCTTCAGTCTTACCCATCTATGCTGACCAGATATTCTAACTTAATCTAGAGCCATTTGTCAGCATTTGGCCCATATCCCTCTCAACCCTTTCTATTCATGAACCCATCCAAATGCCTTTTAACAGTTGTAATTGTATCAGCCTCCACCACTTCCTCAGGCAGTTCTTTCCAAACACACACTACCCTTTGCATGAGTATGTTACCTCTTAGGTCCCTTTTATATTTTTCCTCTTTCACCTTAAACCTATGCCCTCTAGTTTTGAACTCCCCTACCTTGGGGAAAACACCTTGTCTATTCAGAGATGGAAATGTGTTGCTGGAAAAGCGCAGCAGGTCAGGCAACATCTAGGGAACAGGAGAATCGACGTTTCGGGCATTAGCCCTTCTTCAGGAATCTTGTCTATTCACCCAATCCATGCCCCTCATGATTTTATAAATGTCTCTAAAGTCACCCCTCAGCCTCCAATGCTCTTGTGAAAACAGCCTCAGCCTATTCAGCCTTGCTCTATAGCTCAAACCCTCCAACCCTGGCAACATTCTTGTAAATAATTTCTGGATGCTTTCAAGTTTAACAACATCTTTCCTATAGCAGGGAGAATAAAACTGAATTCAGTATTCCAAAAGTGGCCTAACCAACATTCTGCACAGTCACAACATGACCTCCCAACTCCTGTGCTCAATGCTCTGACTAATAAAGGCAAGTGTACCAAATGCCTGCTTCACTACTCTGTCTGCATGTGACTCCACATTCAAAGAACTATAAACCTGCACCCCAAGCTCTCTTTATTTGGCAACACTCCTCAGGACCTTCCCATTAACTCCTGCCCTGATTTGCCTTATCAAAATGTAGAACCTTACATTTATCTAGACTAAACTCCTCGGCCTATTGGTCCATCTGATCAAAGTCCCATTGTACTCAGAGGTAACTTTCTTCGCTGTCCACTACCCCTCCAATTTTGGTGTCATCTGCAAACTTATTAACCATACCTCCTATGTTCACATCCAAATCAATTATATAAATCAATGGATGAAGAGCCCTTTTTTTGTGCCATAGGCCTATATGACTCAATGAGGTGTCTGCAACTTCAGAGTTCTTACTACAATAGTGTAGCTTAAGAGTTTATAAGTGTAACATAAATATAAGTGTAACAGTGAACAATGAGAAAAACAAACTCAGGGGTTAGATAACAATGTCAGCTAAGAGCAGAACTTTCCAGCTTTTTAAGTTGACTTTAATTTTGATGAAGGACAATAAATAGCAAGTCTTCTCGTATGTGAAGGTTTGATTTATAAGGTGTTCTAGATTTCTTAACCCACTGCAGGAAGTCTTAGTTACGACTGGTGTGCAATATGAAGCTCACCATGTGTGCTTCATGCGACTACCGTGCATTCTGTCATTAATAGAAGTATTCTTTCAAATGATAAAATTGTCTCAATAAGGGTCATCTTTGCCATGCCCACTTTTTGAGCTTTGTTAACCAAAGCTCCATTGGTACTACTTTTGCTGCCCTAAAGCAGGAGGTAATAGAGAAGACTTAATCTGCAAACCTGAGCACAGAAATCTAGACACACTGTCGAACAGAAAGCTGAGGCAATCTGACCTGTCGCTCTGACTTCAATGGAAATGAAAGTGGGCGGATGTGTAGCCTATTCATTATCACCTGTTTATCACACGATCAACACAGATTCAAATGACCGAGCATGGATCGAGTGTTCGGGCCTAGCCTGATGCCAAAGTGAAGCCAAGTGAGATTTCCTGGCTCCCTGAGTTAACATAGATTAAAAATAACTGCAAATGCTGGAATTCAAAATAGACAGGCAGGAGGCTGGAAGAACACAGCAAGCCAGGCAGCATCAGGAGGTGGAGAGGTCAACGTTTCAGCTGGTAACCTTTCTTCAGGACTGAAGAAGAGTTACACCCGAAATATCGACTTCTCCACCTCCTGTTGCTGCCTGGCTTGCTGTGTTCTTCCAGCCTCCTGCCTGTCTATCTCTGAGTTGACAGGGTGTTGACAATGCTAACAAGTTGCTTTCGAGTAGACAAAGTGGCTTTGCAGACAACTTGTGAGGTGAAGGAAAAGAGACGATGAAGAGCTCGAAAGCTTGGTCAAAGAAAAGGTTTTTAAGGAGGAACTCAAAGCAGCTAAGAGGTGGATGATCTAGAAAGGGAAACTCCAAAGCCTGGGGCCTGGGTGGCTAGACTATAATATCCATTAGAGACCATTTTCTTTCAGAAGGGAGCAAATAGTGAACACTTGTCATTGGGGAAGGAAGTAGTTAAAAAAAACTTGCAACTCTCCTCACGAAAAGTTTTCATTTAGGAATTCTGTTCCTGAGGACTCATTGTCTATTGATACTTCTCCTGAGCTATTTTGTCTTGGCAATTCTATGAGTCAACAACTTACCTTCCCAATTCTCTTTCCAAATTCCTTGGAATAAGCCATAACATATTTCAAATTTCTGATTTCCAGTCCCATGTGCCATTTAATTTCCACCTGAATTCCTCTCATTACCCATAGTTTACTCATCCACATTTATATGCAAGTGTTGTTGTTTTTCCTTTGACCTTATCCCAAAATAAAACCCTACTGTCTCCATGCGTAGGTTCAGTGTGACGTTAATGCACTATAGATGCTCTTTGGCGTAAGCATGAGGAAGTGAATGGTTGAAATATCAAAATTAATTCCTTGTTTTTAATCTTTGAAGAAACCATTGCTGATTCCTTCTTATGCCCAACACAGATTTGCAGTTATTAAAATCAAATGCGTGTTTCTCATTGACAAATACAGAGAATGCTAGAGAAACTCAGCAGGACTGACAGCATCAATGATGAGAGGAACAGCACTAACATTTTGAGCCCTCTTCGGAACTGACAGTCCCATAGTTGCTGCCAGACCTGTGGAGTTTCTCCAGCAGATTCTGTGTTTATCTACTATTTTCAGCATCTGCAGTATTTTGCTTTCACTTTTCACAACTTTGATGTTGCATGGCCTTTTCAGGGGCAGCAACATTGCTATAGGTCCAGAGTCACATATCATTCACAGGATGTGGGCGTCGCTGGTCAGGCCAGCATTTATTGCCCGGGGGGTGGGCAGGCATTGCTGTGGGTCTGGAGTCACACATAGGCCCAACCAGGTAAGGATGACAGTTTCCCTGTCAAGCTAGCTAAGTGGTACATTTCCTACCATTTACACATGTCCAGTAAGCTCATGTTCACTATTGCCGACAGATGCTTATTGCTTCTGGGTTACACGGTTGCTCAGTGGTTAGCATTGTGGCCTCACAGCGCCAGGTACCTAGGTACAATTCCAGCCTTGGGTAACTCCCTGTGTGGGGTTTGCACATTCTCCCTGTGTCTGTGTGGGTTTCCTCTAAAGATGTATAGGTTAGGTGGATTGGCCATGTTAAATTACTTTATTGCTGGAACAGCACAGCAGGTCAGGCAGCATCTAGGGAACAGAAGATTCGACGTTTCGGGCACATGCCCTTCATTCCTGAAGAAGGGCATGTGCCCGAAACGTCGAATCTTCTGTTCCCTAGATGCTGCCTGACCTGCTGTGCTGTTCCAGCAATAAAGTTTCAGCTTTGATCTCCAGCGTCTGCAGACCTCACTTTCTCCTCCATGTTAAATTACCCATAGTGTCCATGGATGTGCAAGTTAGGTGGATTGGCCATGTTAAATTGCCCATAGTGTCCAGGGATGTGCAGGTTAGGTGGATTGACCATGTTAAATTACCCATCGTGTCCAGGGACATGCAGGTTAGGTGGACTGGCCATATTAAATTACCCACTGTGTTCAGGGATGTGCAGATTAGGTGGATTGGCCATGTTAAATTGCTCATAGTGTCCAGGGATGTGCAGGTTAGGTGGATTGGCCATGTTAAATTACCCATAGTGTCCAGGGATGTGCAGGTTAGGTGGATTGGCCATGTTAAATTACCCACTGTGTTCAGGGATGTGCAGGTTAGGTGGATTGGCCATGTTAAATTACCCATAGTGTCCAGGGATGTGCAGGTTAGGTGGATTGGTCATGTTAAATAACCCCATAGTATCCAAGGATGTGCAATGTATATGTATTAGCCATGAGAAACGTAGGGTTGCAGGAATGGGGTAGGAGAGTGGGTCTAGGTGCGAAGCTCTGGAGACGGTCAGTGTAGACTCAATGGGCTAAATGGCCTCTTTCCTCACTGCAGAGAGGCAAATCTTGATTTCATTGAACGAACTGCATTTAAATTCTCCAGGTGACATTTGGATGTAAGTTTCATTATTCTAATCCTCCATTCTACAACATAATCATTAAACTGCCACACTCAAGACATTTCATTGTTTGATAAGACGTTTCACTCTGGTTTGTGCATAGCTGTGCTTGATTAAATAATAGATCCTGGCATCACACCAACCAGTTACTGATTTTACATTACACCCATGAGATAGGTCCCTTATCACATCTAACTTCTTTATGAGAAACTAATTCGCAGTTCATTGTACCTTGACAGCACCTATATCTGGGGCAGAGGGATTCAATAGCACCCATCAGCATGTTCACAGTTATTAATTTTCCTGATGCATTTTACATAAGAAGATAAAGATCAAGAGGGAAGTCAGGAAGGCAATAGTGTACAAATGTATATGTCAATAAGCATTTTGCAACAAAGGGCACATTTTCTTTGATGAAGAGAAAAACCAAAGCTCTGCAAAAACAGGATTCTGGGTAATCCAAGATGGAGGAAGGGAAAAATTTCTGGCTGTAAGAGCTGCTCCTTTGTTTGAGGTATTTTAGGTGTTGGAGAGGATTTCCTCGAATTCCAGGAGCAGCAGTTACTGTTTTATATGCTGTTGCATTGTTTTGGAACTTTGGGGAAAAAAAAGTCGAAACAACAGCAGTTTAAAAGGGAGAAGAGCAGACAAAGGAAGCACATGGTGAGGACAGTGCAGGAGAGAAAGAGAGAAAGAGCGAGCGAGAGCGAGAGCGAGCGCGAGCCTGCACAGTTACCGCCTTTGCTGTTTGAATTCGTGTATCGCTGGACAAGAGAGTGCATCTGGGAAAATGAACAAACAGTGAAATTCACAACTAATCTTGGAGGAACTGTGGGTGAATTCACAGCACAGAATCAGATAAGTTAATTGTTGTTTTAAGTCTGTCCAATAGAAAGGCTGCAATAGTGAGTATAGTGGATTCTTTCTTAATTATATGTTTTTGGAGATAAGTCTCTTGATTAAACTTAAAATATAAGCCATAGCTATTAATTTAACCTGGGGCAGTGTTTGTAGAGGAATAAGACGTGTTATTTTTCTGGGTCTGTAGATTGTGAAGGAGCAAAAATGGCCTTTGCAGTGATATGTACATCTTGTCAGATGTGAGAGTTTAAAGAGAGTTTAAGGG
>NC_057749.1:25472668-25489428 GCF_004010195.1 Chiloscyllium plagiosum
AATAGTCTTGACAGCATTTGGAAGGCTTGATTTGAATAGGGAGTTATATTTAGCTCATCCTGAAAAGGACACAGAACTATTGTTTGAGCTGCAGTCAGTTCACTCAGAGGTTTCCTTTAATTGTGAGATAATCAGACATCTACATCCTTACAAACGAATGTAGTATTTGTTAATATGCCAAATGTATATAAAATCACAACAATAAGATTAAAACTACATCATTTCCAATTCTTCCTGGAGAAACATTCCGCGGCTGTACCGGCTGTACAGGACATTGGTTAGGCCACTGTTGGAATATTGCATGCAATTCTGGTCTCCTTCCTATCGGATGAAACTTGAGTTCAGAAAAGATTTACAAGGATGTTGCCAGGGTTGGAGGATCTGAGCTACAGGGAGAGGCTGAACAGGCTAGGGCTGTTTCCCTGGAGCGTCGGAGGCTGAGGGGTGACCTTATAAGAGGTTTACAAAATTATGAGGGGCATGGATAAGATAAATAGGCAAAGTCTTTTCCCTGGGCTCGGGGAGTTCAGAACTAGAGGGCTTAGGTTGAGGGTGAGAGGGGAAAGATATAAAAGAGACCTAAGGGGCAACGTTTTCATGCAGAGGGTGGTACGTGTATGGAATGAGCTGCCAGAGGATGTGGTGGAGGCTGGTACAATTGCAACATTTAAGAGGCATCTGGATGGGTATATGAATAGGAAGGGTTTGGAGGGATATGGGCCGGGTGCTGGCAGGTGGGACTAGATTGGGTTGGGATATCTGGTCGGCATGGACGGGTTGGACCGAAGGGTCTGTTTCCATGCTGTACATCTCTATAACTCAATGACTAAATGCTGGAAATCTGCAACTGAAATAACTCCATGGAGGCTGATATCCTGTCACGAAGTTACCCTTTATTTCCACGTGCACAGTACATGCACTCTGACCAGCCAGCTCATAGCCAGCCCCTAGAGTGAGGAACATCTCTGAGAACCCTGTTTATATCTGACAGTCTGGACTCCCTAATTGGACCAGGTTAGATCACTGAGATCCACCTGGATAGTCTCGTTCCAATCAGTACAACAAAATCAGAAAATGCTGGAAAAACTCAGCCAGTCTGTGGAGAAAGAGAAACAGAGTGAAGAAGGCTCACTGGATCTGAAACATTAAGATTAGATTAGATTAGGTAAGATTCCCTACAGTGTGAAAACAGGCCCTTCACCCCAACCAGTCACACCGACCCTCCGAAGAGTAACCCACCATTTCCCTCTGATTAATACACCTAACATTATGGGCAATTTAGCAAGGCCAATTCACCTAACCTGCACATCTTTGTGATTGTGGGAGGAAACCGGAGCACCCGGAGGAAACCCACACAGACACGGGGAGACTGTGCAAACTCCACACAGACAGTCACCCGAGGCTGGAATCGAACCCGGGTCCCTGGTGCTGTAAGGCAGCAGTGCTAACCACTGAGCCACCATGCCACCCCCAACTCTGATTTCTCTCCATAGATGCTGCCAGATCTCCTGAATGTTTCCAGCAATTTCAAAAACAAAAGCAAACACAGATTAGAATTAAGATGTGGCGTCCAAAAATAGACACAATTTTTAAAAACGATTCCTGAATCCGTCGCCATGAAGAACAGATGATGGGATGATGTGGCTATTAGGCTGACTTGGATGTTTGTGGGCAAGCTGTTGATTTTGAGATGTTTAGCTTTGCAAGTCAGCTGAAGTTATTTTCTCCTGTTTACTTTCAACTTTGGTTTCACTTGCTTTCTGGTTTTCAGCAAAGACATAGAGAGAGAAAGACAGAGACAGAGACAGACAAGGAGAGAGAGAGACAGAGACAGAGAGAAAAAAACAGAGAAAAGCAGACAGATAGAGAAACAGAGAGAAAGAGAGAAAAACACAGAGAGACAAACAGAGAGAAAGAGAGACAGAGAGAGAGAGAGAAAAACACAGAGAGACAAACAGAGAGAAAGGGAGAGACAGAGACAGGGAGAGAGACAGAGGGATAGAGAGAGAAAGGCTGGAGAGAGACTTCATTTCTTTCTATTGGCATGTATGGAATGAGCTTCCAGAGGAAGTGGTGGAGGCTGGTGCAATTACACCATTTGAAAGGCATCTGGGTGGGTATATGAATAGGAAGGACTTGGAGGGAGATAGGCCAAATGCTGACAAATGGGACTAGATTAGGTTAGGATATCTGCTCGGCATGGAAAGTTGGACGGAAGGGTCTGTTTCCATGCTGTGCCGCTCTATGACTTATGGCTTGATTAGGGATTTTCTCAACTGTACTCCTCATAGGAGAAAGTGAGGACTGCAGATGCTGGAGATCAGAGTCAAGAGTATGATGCTGGAAAAGTGCAGCAGGTCAGGCATCATCCGAGGAGCAGAAAAACCGATGTTTCGGGCAAAAAACCCTTCATCCCGGAAGCCTCGTTCCGGATGAAGAGCTTTTGCCAAAACGTCAATTCTCCTGCTCCTCAGATGCTGTCTGGTCTGCTGTGCTTTTCCAGCACCATACTCTCGACTCTATACTACTCATAGACACATCTCCATCCACTAGCACACACAGACCATGGTTGAAGCTGGTTTTTAACCCTTTTTGTTTCTTCTTCAATGGGAAAACTATACAAGTGCCTCTTGATCTGACTGTTGTCTTTTCCCTCATAATGTTAATAGTCTAAAATAACTCACGGAAATTACAGATCAGATTGCAGATCTTTTTTCTCTGTGACGTCCTTCTCTTTGAAGCTTCCTTGACAACCAACGGGTTTGACATTGCATGATCTCCCTCAAGGCTAAGGAATAACCTACCAGGCCTTCCAGACAGTTACTAAATTGTGTTTTTCAATCATTTATTGGCTGCACATCCTCATTTAAAATAAAACACACACGTGTTTTAATTAAAACTTCAATATGTCTATTGGTGATTTGAGCTCTTCAACTGTAGTCAGGATACAAGCAAGGTCAGCTTTCTTTTCTGGTTTGACGTGAGGAGGCAGTGAACAGTCGATGTTTGTGGGCCATGTTGCTGTTTGAAAGGGATTTTGACACTGTAAAAGTTCTCTCTGACTGCTCTTCCTTTAGAGAGAGACAGATAGATCACTGGTGGTGGTTTAATCTGAAGGTTGCCACACTTCAGTTGAGGGGAGAGCTGGGGAGAGTTCCTCGTACTCACCTCAGCAAGTGCAGGGATTAAACCTCAGCGTGGACATGAACTCCCTGCCTCAGCGTGGACTTGGACTCCCGGCCTCAGCGTGGACATGAATTCCCGGCCTCAGCGTGGACATGAACTCCCGGCCTCAGCGTGGACTTGGACTCCCGGCCTCAGCGTGGACTTGGACTCCCAGCCTCAGCGTGGACTCAAACTCTCGGCCTCAGTGTGGACTTGGACTCCCGGCCTCAGCGTGGACTCAAACTCTCGGCCTCAGTGTGGATTTGAGCACTTAGCCTCAGCGTAGACACGAACTCCCGGCCTCAGCGTAGACTCAAACTCCCGGCCTCAGTGTGGACCTGGATTCCCAGCGTATTCAACACTTGGGGTCTGTCACAAAGATGTGTTTCTGATTTCCCATATTTCTCATTCCTTCGTCCAAAAGGCGTGTCCTCTGCGAGAGCTTGCTCATGGACTTCTTCATATGGGGCATCGATATGGAAGGTGGGCTCTAGCAGAGTGGGCAGCTCTTTGTGGGGGTGTGATGTAGGGGTGGCATAGTGACAGAGTGGTTAGCACTGCTGCTTCACAGTGCCAGGGACCCAGGTTCGATTCCAGCCTTGGGCGACTGTCTGTGAGGAGTTTGTGCGTTCTCCTCGCGTCTGCGTGGGTTTCCTCCGGGTGCTCTGGTTTCCTCCCGCTATCCAAAGATGTGCAGTTTAGGTGGATTGGCCACGGTAAATTGCCCCATAGTGTCCAGGGTTGGTGGCTTAGCCATGGGAGAGACAGGGATGGGGTGGGTCAGTGTGGTCTCGATGAGCTGAATGGCCTGCTTCCACATTGCAGGGATTCTGTGTTTGCAAAGATCGGAAGCCAGGAGAGGTGTGTTGAGTTCATGAGCTGCATGACTCCACATTGTTTTGCAAATGTTCCTCTTCCTTTTGTTGTGGGCTGGTGATATTGTGCCAGTGTCACTAGACTAGTTATCAGCAAGGGTGCAGGCGAATACTCTGGAGTTGTAGGTTCACATCCCGCCAGGATACAAGAAAACATTCTAATTCAGACAGTTAGGGATGGGCAAGGAGTGCTGCCCTCTCTAGCAGTGCCCACATCCCATGGGAAAGACACTGAAAGCTAAAGGACACCCTACATCATGGGGAGGCCTGCAAGCCTAACACAGCGATGAGCTGACTCCATCTCAGTGTGTGGCAGGCGAGGAAGATGGGTGACATCAATCTGAACTTTGGCTCAACTGCTTTTAAGTCTAATGAGATAATCTATGGAGAAAGATGTGCAGGTTCGGTGGATTAGCCATGGTAAATGTGGAGTTATGGGGTTGGGGTGGGAGATGGTTCCAAATGGGATGCTTTTTAATGGGCTGAATAGCTTCTTTTTGCACTGTAAGGGTTCTATGATTCTATGAATAAAAAAAGGGGTGTTATTTTTGTATTATTATGGGCAAGATTTGATGTTTCATTTATGTGTCTGGAACAAAGCCATTACTTGACATAGACTCGCAGAGTCATACAGCAGGAAAAACAGACCCTTCGGTCCAAATAGTCCATGCTGACTATAATCCCAAACTAAACAATTCCAGCCTGCCTGTGCTTGGCCCATATCCCTCCAAACATTTCTTATTGATGAACTTATTGAAATGTCATTTAAATTGTGTAACTGTGCCTACATCCACCACTTCCTCAAAACGTTAATTCCACACACGAACCATTCCCCATATAAAAAAGTTGCTCCTTCTTTCTTTTCTAAATCTTTCTCCTCCCTCCTTAAAAATATACCCCTCGTCTTGAAATCTCCTACCTGAGGGAAAATTCATCTACCATTCATTTTATCAATGCCCCTCACAATTTTATAAACCTCTATAAGGTCACCCCTCAACCTTATTCACTCCAGTGAAAACAGTCCCAGCCTATCCAGCCTCTCCTTACAACTCAACCCTCCATTCCTGGCAACACCCTAGTAAATCTCTTCTGAACCTTCTGATTTAATAATATCCTTCCTACAACAGGGAGAACAGAACTGGACACAGTATTCTGGAAGAGGCCTCACCAACATTCTGTACAACCTCAACATCACGCCTCAACTCCGATACTCAAAGGTCTGAGCAATGAAGGCAAGTATGCTAAACGCCTTCTTAACCATCCTATCTGTGTGTGTGATGCAAACGTCAAAGAATTATGTACTGAACCCCTAGGTCTCTCTTATTCTGTAACACTACCCTAGATCCTACCATTAACTGTATCAGTCCTGCCCTGTTTGTTTTATATTCACTACCTCTGGAATACAGTTATCCTGCCTTTGTGTTCAGTTTGTGGGAGGCACACAATGGGCAGAAGACAAGACTCCCCAGTTCTGATGTAACTGGACTCATTAGTGTTACCCCACAATTATTGAATAGTTGGATAATGCACAATTGAGGAATTGTTGGAGGACAGAAGGAGGACAGTTAGCCCACCACATCTACAGATGACCAGCTCACTTCATGCTATTTACCTGCCTTCTCCCTGTAATCCAAAATAAAAACAACTTGATACCACTTTCTGGATGTCTCAGTTGAACCTGTGGCTCCCACACACTCAGACAGTGCACTGCAGTCCCTGACCACTCGCTGTGTTGTAGTTGCAGGAGCACAGGTCTAAGTGTGCAATGCTCAGATTACATCTCTTGTCAGTCGGTGCCCCTGTACAAATCAGAATACTTAAACCAGATTTGTTCACGTATTACTGTGAAAGATAAAAATGGAATTTGGTCTGAGCAGCAGAACAGGCTCCAAGGAGTGAACAGTGCTGGAAAAGCTCAGCAGGTCAGGAGACTCTCCTCTCCAAGGAGCAGGAGAGTCAACGTTTCGGGCAAAAGCCCTTCATCAGGAATGGGGCCTCGGACGCTGCCTGACCTGTCATGCTTTTCCAGCATCACACTCTTGACTCTGATCGCCAGCATCTGCAGTCCTCACTTTTTCCAAGGAGTGAACAGCTTACTCTTGCTGCTATTATCAAACAAAACAAATAAAAACCTGGAAGTTACTGTGTTATCACTTTTACTATAAATAGCGAGTGAGGCTCAAGGTTGATGGACTCTCCTTAATCTATATCTTTCTATTTTTTTCTTATTCGTAAGCTATTCAAAATGACACCCGATCATGATAACAGTGGGAAAGCTTTTCACTGTTTTTCTCAGTGTAAAATACATGTGACAGTAAAATCATTCATTCAAAATATTTAACCAGATAGCAGGAGCTCTTGTGGTGCAGTGGCAGTGTCCCTGCCTTTCAGCCAGGAGGCCTAAGTTCAAGCCCTACTTGCTCCAGTGATGTACCATAGCACCTATGACCAGGTTGACTTTTCTTTTCCAAGGCAGACACCTTGGATTGTTGAAATGTTAACACGGCTTATCTCACATTATCTGATACAGTTATCACGTAGATAGTGAAGATGATGATAGAGTCATGGAGTCATAGAGATGTACAGCACGGAAACAGACCCTTCGGTCCATGCTGACTAGATATCCCAACCTAATCTAGTCCCACCTGCCAGCGCCTGGCCCATATCCCTCCAAATCCTTCCTATTCATATACCCATCCAGATGCCTTTTAAATATTGCAATTGTACTAGCCTTCAGGAAGTTAAACAAGCTCAAGGTTGTGGACAGAAATCCCAGCCCGCAATCCCCCCACCTTGGCTCCCAACCCAAACACAATGGCCCCAGCCCCATCTCAAGTACTGTACGTGACCTCTTGGGGACTAGGTTATTCGCATTGATAAACCACCGTTGCCCTGGGTTCTGCCCATACTACAGAAAGTCAGGTGCTAATTGAAACTCACAGAATACTGAACGGCCTGGACAGTGTGGATGTTGGGAAGGTGTTTCCATTAGTAGGAGAGACGAGGACCCGACGGCACAGCCTTAGAGCAAAGGGAAGACCTTTTAGAATGGAGATAGGGAGAAACGTTCTTCAGCCAGAGAGTGGGGAATCTATGGAATTCACTGCCACCAAAGGCTGTGGAGGGCATGTCGTTGAGTATATTAAAAACTGAGATAGATAGGTTCTTGAGTATCAAGGGGATTAAGGGTTACAGCAAGAAAGCAGGAGAGTGTGGTTGAGAAACGTATCAGATATGATTGAATGGTAGAGCAGACTTGATGGGCTGAATGGTCTAATTTCTGCTCCTATGTCTTATGGTCTTATGGTCTTACTTATGGCACAGTGGTAGTGTCCCTACCTCTTAACCAGGGATTCCAGGATCAAGACCCATACACTCCAGAGGTTGTGATAACATCTCTGACCTTCAGAGAGAGAGAGAGAGAGAAAGAGAGAGAGAGGTAGCACGGTGGCTCAATGTTTAGCACTGCTGCCTTATAGCACCAGAGACTCCGGTTCAATTCCACCTTTGGGTGACAATCTGTGTGGAGTTTGCACGTTCTCTGTGTGTCTGTGTGGGTTTCCTCCCGCAGTCCAAAGATGTACAGGTTAGCCATGGGAAACGCAGCGTTACAGGGATAGGTTAGGGGGGTGGGTGTGAGTGGGATGCTCTTTGGAGAGTCGATGTGTGGACTCGTTGGGCCAAATGATTTGCTTCCACACTGTAGGAATTCAGTGATATTGAAGTCCAATATGGACAGTTTGCAAAAGACCAGGTGAAGATTGATGGACAAGAAATTCAGGTTTGTAACATGGAGGTCATTGGAAATAAAGAGGCTGTCTTTGGAACTGCTATAGCATCCTTGGTTGGATGTGGCTCGAGAGATGGAAGATAACTTGTCATAGGTACAAATACTGAGAGCTCACAACAGGAAATGTTAGAGTATATTTAGCTGGCAGTGTAATTGCTAAAAAATGCAATGTATATATCCGTGGGAGGTGAAGAATGGCAAGGTTAACTCCTAACCTTAGTCACCGGGATAAATGTGTGAAAGCTGATGTTTAACAGGCAATCAGGGAGATATATGTAAATGTATGGCCGAACCTAAGACCAGAAGATTTGCCATGTTAGATCGGAAGGCAATGAGAAAGGAATTCCATTCCAAATTGGAGGAAAGAATGTTAATTGGATAGTTTGACCACTTAGCCGGCACAGGCTTGGTGGGCCAAATGGTCTCTTCCTGAGCTACTTTAGAATGATTCTATGATTAGATCAAAACACACATTTAAGATTGATATCCAGAAGTTCTTAATTGCAGATACAGTGATCAAAAACTTGATTGGACATCCAATACATGAGTAGGATTAATTCATCAAAGAACCAATTGCATGTTGCAGCAGGAGCACTTTTTTGATGGATATTCATGGGATGTAGACATTGCTGACAAGGCCAACATTTGGGGAGGGGCTGGTGAGCCACATTGTTGACCTGTTGTGGCCTATCTCATCAAGGTGCTCCGACAGTGCTGTTAATGGGAAAGTACCAGGATGTTAGCTCACGGTCAGTGAAGGAACCACAACATATTTCTGGGTTAGGATGGTCATATGGTCATTTGTGGCACAGAAGGAGGCCATTTAGCCCATCAAGTCTATTCTGCCTCCTCGTAGAGCGATCAAGAGGTGTGCGAGTTTGAAGTCTCAAGATGCATTGGAAAGATAGCTTCGAATTTTGAGGAATGTGTTGAGAGTTGATTGACAAGAATGACCTAACCATTGGGATAATCATAGAATCCCTACACTGTGGAAACAGGCCCTTCAACCCAACAAGTCCACACCGACTCATTCCCCTGCCCAATTACGCTACATTTACCTCTGGCACATCCCTGATCACTATGGGCAACATAGCATGGCCAATCCACCCTAACCTGCACGTCTTTGGATTGTTTGTAGCAAACTGTCAAGCTTTCAGGACAATACCATACAACCTTGTCACGGTAGACACGACTTAACCAACGTTATCTATCTCATATGCTCCAGGCAGGATGCCCTGAGGCATGGTACATTGGCGAGACCAAGCAGAGGCTACGGCAATGGATGAATGGAAACCGTACAACAATCAACGGACAGGAATGTTCCCTCCCAGTCAGGGAACACTTCAGCGGTCTGGGGCATTCGACCTCTGACCTTCGGGTGAATGTCCTCCAAGGCAGACTTCAGAACAGGCAACAACGCAAAGTGGCCGGCCGAACTGAGGCTCTTGTCAAGTTCGGTACCTAAGGGGATGGCCTCAACCGGGACCTTGGGTTCATGTCACACTACAGGTGACCCCATTGCACTATACACACACACACACACAAAGACACACACACACACTCCTTCAATGCAGACCCTCTCTCATACACTCACACATACACTCCCACACACATCATCTCTGACTTATACCTCTTTACACTCACACTCTCACACATACACATAATCCCTCACAGACACTCATAATTCCCCCACCACACACACACACTCTCACACAAGTACACATATAAGTTTGTGGGGGTGAATTTGTACTTGCAGAATTACATTTTATTTTGCTCAAATGCTGCATGAATCCATGGAAGATTCTGTAAATCCATTTTTTAGATTAGAATCAGTCTACCATTGTGGCACAGACATCCTCACAGAGAGAAGTTCACACTTTCATTGCATTATCTGGGTCGACATGACACCAATTATTAAAGTTCACTTGAGAATGTAACTTTTAAAAAACATTTTACAATTTACTTGTGTAAGAACTGAAACCAACATGGTCATTCTAAAAGATGAGAGACTTGACAAACAATCCAGGTCTTTTTCAATATATAATTTCAGTTACATCACACTGTAAACTTTTGCTATAAATTCTGTGTCTTATGATCTTATACTCCACAACCACCTGATGAAGGAGCAGTGCTCCGAAAGCTAGTGCTTCAAAATAAACCTGTTGGACTATAACCTGGTGTTGTGTGATTTTTAACTTTTCATCTTTGAACTGTTGGAGGAAACTGGAGCACCCGGAGGAAACCTAGGCAGAATGTGCAAACTCCACCCAGACAGTCGCCTAAGGATGGGATCGAACCCAGGTCCCTGGCGCTGTGAGACAGCAGTGCTCGACCTCCCTAGCTGTTTGTTTCTATGAGCATGTAGGGACAATACTAACGATTCTATTGATTTAGTCCTTTTGAACTAATAAATAGGTATGAAGTGAGACGATCAATTATCTTCAGTTGATAAACCACAGTTCAGAAATGACAGTCCAGAGAAAAACTGACCAAAACCTGTGAACTGGCTCAAATGCATTTGAAAGGTGCTCAACAATGAAAACTAGGGCAGATAGCAAGTCCAAAGTTTGAAAGGTTGTTGATGGAGTGTTAATGTAGTTACCTCTCTCTGATGAACCATTAAAAGTGGGTTTGACTGGAATGTATTAAATCAAGACTTATCAAATACATGAATAGGAAAGGTTTGGAGGGACATGGACCAGGAGTAGGCAAACTAGTTTAGTTTGGGATTATGGTTGGCATGAACTGGTTGGACTCAAAATGAAACTCAATCAAGTAAATTATGTTGTGAGTACCCCAAGCAGAAGAGAGAGCGAAAGTGCCATGTTATAAAACTGTACTGACAGTGATGACAGACAGAAAGAAAGGGCACTTATTGACCACAGTAAGGCGTGAGCTAGAAATATCAGATCAAATGGAGAATGAATCAGAAACTGAAAGTTGACCATCCAATAAACGGATTGGAAAACACAGAGGTGCTTAAAAGATTAGATAGCATTATGTTTTACATTGGCTTTAGGTAGACTTACAGAATTATAAATCAGTTTGTGAGGATAGGCTGGAGAAATAGTTTTGACTTTACATGATGGTAATGTGGGGGAGGTAACATCATTAACTATCTCTATCCAATGAGATTCAGCTCACCGTGGATAATGGACAATGACATTATGGAATGGAATCATTCAAACTGGGATTAACCTATTGTAACAGGGCAGAAACCGCATGACTCACCAAGATTTAGTACTGATTATGACAATGCCTACACAGAAACAAAAGTGAACTTCTATTCGATTCGAAGACTGAAGGACGGCATTGATTGAATTGGACATGCATAATTAGTCACAAAAATCAACATGCTAAAAAGATCTGTTGATTGATAGAGATGGAGAAATATTGGTTTTTGTAAGACTGGATGGGCCTTGGCAGTGGAAAGTCATGCTGTTTGGAACGAACAATATCTCAATGATTAACCAAGAAAATCATTGAAGGACTCTGTAACTGTTGCTTAGATTGATGATTTGATTGGTTTTGACGAAACCTGGGAAGAGCATTTACAACATTTGACTCAAATGGCTGCTAAAAGTCAACTTGGTTTTCAATCTGGCCAAGAGTGAATTAGTCAATACAAAGATGATTTATTTGGACCACACTGTGGAACATGAACCTGGAGAAGTACAAATACTAGCTACACTGGATCTTCCATGCTTATGGTGAAACATGAAATACCGTATTATGTCACGATGACTGGATCCTATTGCAAGTTTATTCTGAACTATAGCACTGTTGCTGTTGCACCTTCAATTAATTTGTTGAATACAGGCAGAAAATTGAGAATGGGCAAAAGAATGTAAAAGTGCCTTTCAAAATGTGAAACTTGTGCTGATAACATAGTCTTGCGTGTTATGTGAGGCCATTCCATCTGCCTCTTGATGCCAGTGATTTTGCCGTGGAGCTGCTTCACTGCATGATGATGAGATGGGGGTCAAATGGCCAATCATTTATTTTCAACAAAACACATCAGAAAAATAAATCTAGAGTGGAAAAGCACACAGTGAACCTTGGGGTGGCTCTACATCATTTTGAGTAAATGTTACCTTTTTTAAATTCATTTACAGGAGGTGGCTATCACTGGCTAGGCCAATACTTATTGCCCATCCCTAATTGCCAAGAGGACAGTTAACACAGTGGGTCTAGAGTCACAGGTAGACCAGAGCATGCAAGGATAGCAGTTTCCTTCCCTAAAGGGCATTGATGAACCAGGTTGGTTTTTCCAACAATCGATTCATGCTCATCGTTAGACTCCTAATTCCAGATATTTCAAGAATTTAGATTCCACCATCTGCCGTGGCAGGATTTGAATCCAGGTCCCCAGACATTACTCGGATCTCTAGATTAACATTGCAGTGATAATACTAGTAGGCCATCACCTCCCTCTTTAATAGTTTTAATCAAGAGCACATTTGAAAGAGACTGGGTGATGTGCAGTTCATGGACCTATGTAAAACTCATAACTCGCGACTCATTTTATGTTTAGGATCAATATATTATTACTGTTCATTTGTCACAGAAGTAATATTAAAATATTTCTGATATGTAATGTAACTGCCTCTTAAAAATAAATCTTCATTCTTCTTTATGGGACAGTGTGATGAAAGCTGTGTGATTTATTTGTATTTGAATATGATTTATTTTACAGCTGGAATTTAGCTAGTGACATGTGGGTTTTTGTCTGTGTGTCTGAAGGGGTTCGATGAATAACTTGTTACGTAGCCATGGTGATTTATTTTAGAAACAGTAAAAGTGAAAGAATTCCTGATGTGTAACGGGATCTTCTTTTCATTGGGAGAGTTTGTCAATGGACAAAGAATACAGTTGTGCATTTGGTTTTCCATTTGGAAGGTAAGAGATTGATTTGTTTCTCTTTTGATTAGAGGAAAGCCTTCACAACTTGGGGAACAAAAAGTCTTTCATTTTCAGTTTGGGAGATTTTGCAAAGGTTGTGGATGAATCTGTATGTGTTAAACAATTGTTCCTGTGAAAGAGAGATCATTTAGAATTGTTAAGAAAGAGGTTATTTCAGTACAAGGAATTTACTTTCATAGTCTCCAAACAGGAGTGTTCAGTTAAAATCCTGAAGGTTTTATAAGAAGCTGTGAAAGTTAACTTCATTGAATGAAGGCTCCAATAAAAAGCCAAGAGATTCTCAAGATTGGGAATTGAAGTTATTGTTAAAGAGGTTTCGAAGCAATTTAGAAATGATCTCTGAGTGTGCAAATAGGTGACAGATACGGTATGAATTTATTTGTAAAAACAGGATGGCAGAGTGTTATTTAAATGGGGATAGATTGAGAATATTGATATACAAAGGTGTCCTTGTGCATAGTTCATTGAAAGCAAGCATACAGGTGCAGCATGTTTTAAAATGGTAAATGGACTGCTGGTCTTCATTGTATGAGGGTTTGAATACAGGAGCAAGGACATTTTATGGGTATTGCACAGGGCCCTTGGAGGGACCCCAATGAATTGAGTACAGTTTTGGTTTCCTTAAGAAAAGATATACCTGCTACACATGGAGTGCCATGAAGATTCCCAAGACTGATTAGGATGACAAGTTTGCTATACCAGGAGAGATTGGGTTATCTGAGCCTGTATTCACTGAAGTGTGGAAACAACATTCCCTATTGCAAAATTCTCACACTTATTTAGAATTCATGATTTTGATCCTTGCAATCCATTCTTTCTGTACAGCCCTCTTGCAATTCTGGCCTCTGATGCATCTTCAGTCTTCATCACTCTGCCACTAGTGATCATGTTTCCATCTGTGACACCCTAAGAATTAGAATCCCTACAGTGTCGGAACAGGCCATTTGGCCCAACAAGTCCACACCACCCCGCAGATGTGTAACCCACCCAGACCCATTCCCCTACATTTGCCCTTGACTCATGCACCTAGCCTACACATCCTTGGACACTATGAGCCTATTCACCCTAAACTGCACAACTTCGGATTGTGGGAGGAAACCGGAGCACCCAATGAAATCCACGCAGACACGGGGAGAATGTGCAAACTCCACTCAGCAAGTCGCCTGAGGCTAGAATTGATCCCGGGTCCCTGGTGCTGTGAGGCAGTAGTGCTAACCACTGAGCCACCATGGCGCCTTATGCTATAAGCAGTTTTATTACACCTCTCTGACCCTTCCTTCATGCAAGTCCTTAAAAGCCACCTTTTGGATAAAGCTTTTAACTGTCTAATATCATCTTATGTAGCTACAATCAATATTTAGAGAGTCATAGCATCATTGAGTCATACAGCATGGAAATGAACTTTTCTGTCCAACCAATCCATGACGACCATAATCCCAAACTAAACTAACCCCACCTTGGCCCACATCCCTCCAAGTCTTCCTTATTCATGTACTTAACCAAATGTCTTTTAAATGTTGCATCTGCCACTTCCTGGGAGTTCATTCCCCACTCGTAAAAAAATTGGCCTTCATGTGATTTTTAAATTTTTCTCCTCTCACCTTAAAAATACACCATTTAGTCTTAGAATTCCCCCCCCCCCCCCCCTAGGGAAAAGAGACCTGCCATCCATTTTATCTATACCCCTCGTTATTTTATAAACCTCAACCTCAACCTCCTTCGCTCCTGTGAAAAAAGTCCCAGCCTAATATCCTTCCTGGACAGAACTGGACCCAGTATTCCAGAAGAGGCCTCACTAACCTTTAAAATCTCAACATGACATTCCAACTCAGATACACAAAGGTCTGTGCAATGAAGGCAAGCATACTGTCTTCTTATCGACCCTGTGTTGCAAACTTCAAAGAATTATGTATCTGAACTCTTAGGTCTCGCTGTCCTACAACACTAAAGTTTAACATTACTCCTGTGAAGTACATTATGGTACACTAAAGGTATTAAACAAAGACCAGTTGTTATTGAAGCTAATATTTTAGATTAAGCCTCTCTGTGCCATCTACTATCCATTTCCCTCTATGTGATCAAATGAGTTGTTGCCCAAACCACAAATGTCTCTAATCCTTCCTTATGTTGCATGTATCTGAAACCGATGCTGAGCCACATTTCTACCCTGTCTCCACTGCTTGACCATCTCTCTGCATGTCACAAACCAGAATTAATATAATACTCAAGAGCCTGAATTTTCCCAGTAATCAGCTCAGTGGCAATATTGGAGAGTTTCTTGGAGGGATTCCCTCTGTTATTGTTTTTCTCTCAATGTTACACTGCTCATGATTAGATTAGATTAGATTCCCTACAGTGGGGAAACAGGCCCTTCGGCCCAACCAGTCCACACCAACCCTCCGAACAGTAACCCACCCAGACCCACTTCCCTCTGGCTAATGCACCTAACACTATGGGCAATTTAGCACGGCCAATTCACCTGACCCACACATCTTTGGAGTGTGGGAGGAAACCGGAGCACCCGGAGGAAATCCACGCAGACACGGGGAGAATGTGCAAGTTCCACATAGACAGTCACCCAAGGCTGGAATCGAACCTGGGACCCTGGTGCTGTGAGGCAGCAGTGCTAACCACTGAGCCGACATGAAAGTTTGCAGAGGATATTGACAAGGACATCACTGGGTCATGATGGTTTGAATGATAGGGAGATGCTTACCACCTGGAGGGAGCTCAGTCGCGGAGGCAGCGGAGACAACAGCAGTGGCTGGGGGTCTCAGGGCGGGGACTTTGGCATTCGGCTGCGAGACAGTTGGCGTGCCCAGAGAGAACACTGGCATCGTGGAAGTGGCTGGGTGACGGAGCGGCACCAGAGCTGGACTCTGGCAGCCTGTGACTGGTGAACCTGGGCAGAAGTCAGCATGAGGAGGCAGCAGCAAGGCACGAGGATTGAGAGATCAAACCCAGCGGAGGGAGAGAGATTGAGCCCAGTGCAGGGAGAGAGAGAGAGAGAGAGATAGGGGCCAGGCCGGGCAGAGAGAAATCGAGCCCAGTGCGGGGTGAGAGAGAGATTGAGCCCATCGTGGGGAGAGAGCGAGAGATTGAACCCAGCACGGGAAGATGGATTGAGCCCAGTGCGAAGAAAGAGAGAGATCGGGCCCAGTGCAGGGAGAGAAAAATCGAACCTAGCATGGGGAAAGAGATTGACCCCAGCGCGGGGAGGTAGAGATCGAGCCCAGTGTGGGGAGACAGAGATGGAGCGCAGTGCAGGAAGAGAGAGAGATTTGGCCCAGTGCAGGGAGAGAGAGAGAGATCAAGCCCAGTGTGGGGAGAGATAGAGATCAGGCCCAGTGCGGTGAGAGAGAGAGAGAGAGATGAAGCCCACCACGGGGCGAAAGAGAGATCAAGCCCACCACGGAGAGAGAGAAAGATTGAACTCAGTGCGGGGAGAGAGAGATCGAGTCAGTGCGGGGAGAGAGAGAGATTGAGCCCAGTGCAGGGAGAGAGAGATCGAGTCAGTGTGGGGAGAGAGAGATCGAGCCCAGTGTGGGGAGAGAGGAATCAAGCCCAGTGTGGGGTGAGAGCGAGAGAGATTGGGCCCAGCGCAGGGAGAGATCGAGCCCAGTGCGGGGAGTGTGAGACAGAGTCAGTGTGGAGAGAGAGAGAGATCGAGCCCAGTGTGAGGAGAGTGAGATAGAGTCAGTGTGGGGAGAGAGAGAGATCGAGCCCAGCGTGAGGAGAGAGAGATATCGAGTCAGTGCAGGGAAAGAGAGAGTTGAGTCAGTGAGGGGAGAGAGAGATGGAGCCCAGTGCGGGGAAAGAGAGAGATCAAGCCCAGCAAAGGGAGAGAGAAAGATCGAGCCCAGTGTGGGGAGAGAGGAATCAAGCTCAGTGTGGGGTGAGAGCGAGAGAGATTGGGCCCAGCGCAGGGAGAGATCGAGCCCAGTGCGGGGAGTGTGAGACAGAGTCAGTGTGGAGAGAGAGAGAGATCGAGCCCAGTGTGAGGAGAG
>NC_057749.1:25489874-25495331 GCF_004010195.1 Chiloscyllium plagiosum
GGAGAGATCGAGCCCAGTGTGGGAGGAGAAATCAAGCCCAGTGTAGGGGGAGAGATCGAGCCCAGTGTGGGAGGAGAAATCGAGCCCAGTGTGGGGGGAGTTTGAGCCTAGCGTGGGAAGAGAGAGATCGAGCCCAGCGTGGGGAGAGAGAGATCAAGCCCAATGCAGGGAGAGAGAGATCGGGTCCGTGCGGGGAGAGAGAGATCGAGCCCAGTGCAGTGAGAGAGAGAGATCGAGCCCAGTGGGGGGAGAGAGAGAGATCGAGCCCAGTGTGGGGAGAGTGAGATTGAGCCCAGCGTGGGGAGAGAGAAAGATCGAGTCAGTGCAGGGAAAGAGAGAGATTGAGTCAGTGCGGGGAGAGAGAGATGGAGCCCAGTGCGGGGAAAGAGTGAGATCAAGCCCAGTGTGGGGAGAGAGTGATAGAGAGATCGGGTCCAGCGCAGGAACAGAGAGATCGAGCCCAATGTAGGGAGAGTGAGATTGAGCCCAGTGCGGGGAGAGAGAGATCGAGCCCAGTGTGGGGAGAGAGTGATAGAGAGATCGGGCCCAGCGCAGGAACAGAGAGATCGAGCCCAGTGCAGGGAGAGTGAGATAGAGTCAGTGTGTGGAGAGAGAGTGAGAGAGAGAGATTGGGCCCAGCGCAGGGAGATTGAGATCGAGCCCAGTGCAGGGAGAGAGAGATTGGGTCCAGTGCGGGGGGGGAGAGATCGAGCCGTTATGTGGGAAGCTCAGTGGAGAGCAATTGCAGACCCATGGCTAAAGAAGGACTGTAAATCATAACATTTAATTTATTCCTTATTGACTACTTTACACTGAGCTGTCGTGCTGAAATTTTAACTTATTCCTTTATTTTTCTACATTTACCTAAGATTTTGCACTCCTGTATCACTGTACTTGAGCGCACGTGACAATGAAAACTAATTCTAACCATTCAGAACATTAAGTTAAGGGGTGCTCAGCATTACTCTCATTTCCAATTCTTAAACTTTTGTTTCTTCCCTGGCTCCTCCTTCACTGTTGTATCAGCAAATGATTTTTTTTCTGTGTTGTGTTTATCTCCCGATCTGTGGTTATCTTTTCTCATGGTCTGACTTTTTGATCATTTTTTTGACTTACTGTGGCCCTCCTTCACAAAGTTCTTCCCCAGAAAACCAGAAAATGTAGGATCAGAAGCAGGTGATTCAGCCCATTGAGTCTATTCTAAAATTTAGGATCAGAAGCAGGCCATTCAGCCCATTGAATCTGTTCTGCCATACGATGGAATCTTGGTGAACCTGATGATCCTCACCTCTACTTTCCTGCCTTTCCCCTTAACAAACCATTCCCTTACTGATCAGAAATCTTCCCATCTCAGCCTTGAAGATACCTAATGAACTGTCGCAGATTCCCTGCCCTCTGGGAAGAGAAATGCCTCCTAATCTCTGACTCTGAGATTATAACCTCTGGTCCTAGACTCTCCCACAACATCTTTCCACGTCTGCTCAGTCTAGTCCTCGAAGAATCTTGTATGTATCTGTTCTCCAGCTAGCAGTTGCAAAGGCTCTTTCATGTTAGATTTAAGCTTTATGGTTTTAAAGTTTCTGCAGTATCCAACAACAACCTGTATTTATGTAGTACAGCCAGCAAAACCTCACAAGGTTTACAAAAACTAAAAGAACTGTGGATTCTATCAATCAGAGAAAAAAATAGAAATTACTGGAAAAGCTCAGCAGGTCTGGCAGCATGTGTGGAGAGAAATCAGAGTTAACATTTTGGATGGCGTGACCCTTTCTCCAGTTCTGAGGAAGGGTCACTTGACCTGAAACGTTAATTCTGATTTCTCTCCACAAATACTGTGGGACCTGCTGAGCTTTTCCAGCAATTTCTATCTTTCTATCATGAGGTTTGTAGTGATTGTAATGAGGTCAGCCAGCTGAACCTCATAGAATATGAGTTCCCTGATTGGGGCTATTAATCTGATCCAGTCAGGGAGCTCTGGCTGACAAATAAAAGGTCAAGATTAGAGTGGTGCTGGAAAAGCACAGCAGGTCAGGCAGCATCCGAGGAGCAGGATAATCGACCATTTGGGCAAAAGCCCTTCATCAGGAATGAGGCTGGGAGCCTTAGGGGTGGAGAAATAAATAGTTGTTTATCTCTCTACCCCCGAGGCTCCCTGCCTCATTCCTGATGAAGGGCTTTTACCCAAAACGTCGATTATCCTGCTCCTCGGATGCTGCCTGACCTGCTGGGCTTTTCCAGCACCACTCTAATCTCCAGCATCTGCATTACCTATCTCTAACATATAAAAAGGGTGAGTGTCAGAGATATTGATACTCTGTACCTGACTCTGTATGAGGCAGTATAGTTAAGGACTGTTCATGTGTAAATAAAGGGTGACTTAGTGACTGTAGGGTAGTGGCCTTTGTGGAGTTATTTCAAGGTTCTTTACTGGGGCATTTCAAATACGAATTAACAAAGGCCAGTCTGATGCTAGGTCACACAGGGAGATGTTAGAGCAGAAGTGTGCTCAATAAGGTAGACTCACCGAGCATCCAAAAAGCGACAGTGAGTTAGAGAGGTTTAGGGTTGGACTTTCAGAGCTTAGAGCCCTGATAGCTGAAGGTGTGTCCGCTAAAGATGGAGCGATTAATACCAGGGATGTGCAAAAAGAGGGTCAGCAGACAATGGAGCAATTTGAAAATAGGAATGCAAACTTCAAAACTGAGATGCTGCTGAACTGTGAGCCAATCTAGATCAGCGAGGACAGGAACGGTCAGTCAGTGGAAACAGGGTGAGTTGGGACATCGGCAGCAGAATTCTAGATGTCCTGAAGGTTCCAAAGGGTGGAATGTGAGAAACTAGTCAGACTCGTTTTAAAGGCTTATCTTCCTCTTCTGAAGACCTGTTGGAGAAATTCTTTAGGACTAGAATTAGGTTTTATTATCATGTGTACTCACCTAAAGGGATACAGGAGTACAGTAAAAAGTGTACAGAGTAACCATTCCCAGCACAACCTTTGGCACAAAAGTACTAAAATCTGAGATAGAGAATAGAAAAAAATATAAATTTAGGAGTTCAACATTACACTCCTTATAAAATAGAAAAATAAAGAAATAAAGTTACAAGTTTAACATTACACACCTTAAAAGCTGAGCCATGCTGGCCTCACAGTCCCCACAAGGGCTCAATTACTTTTAGCCATGTCATCATTTGGCAGTTTTATTATATTAAAATATAATAATAATATAATACGATATAATATAATATTAAATCTTGAAGACTCTGACTTCCCAAAATTCTGTCCATTTTTACAATTCTGTGGTCGGTAATCCATAGCGATGTTTTTATTCCCTGTATTTTGTTGAGATCCTTTTTTACGAAACAGCAAATCAAGGTGAACTCTGCTCAGTTTTTTTTCCTCTCTGATGTATTTTTCATAAACTACCTTCGGAACACTTTTAGCAATTCCGTTCTGAGAATGGTTACTCCACTGCAGAAATTCCTGTACTTCTAAACTCCTCACATCTCTCAGGTACATTCTAAAAGCAGATTGCTATGTGTGGGAGCTGCTGTCATAGTCAGGTAGACAGCACAATTATTTTGCATGTTGCAGGATCTTACAAAGAACATTTGAAAGGATTTGCTACTACTGGGGTTACTACTGCATTTGATATGAGCTGATTTATTGTTGTCACATGTACCTGGGTGCAGTGAAAAGTTTTGTTTTGCGTGCAGTGCAGGCAGATCTTACCATACAAAGTGCATTAGTGTAATAGAACAGAGCAAGGGATACAATGTTCAGGCTACAGAGAAGGTGCACAGAGAGCAGGATCAACATTGGATTTAAAATTTGAGCGGTCCATTCAGAAATCTAACAACAGCAGGGAAGAAGCTGTTCTTGAATCTATTGGTACATGTGTATTAGGCTTTTGTATCTTCTGTCTGACAGGAGAGTTTGGAAGAGATTATAACTGAGGTGGGAGGAGTCTTTGATCATAGATTCCCTACAGTGTGGAAACAGGCCCTTCGGTCCATTAAGTCCACACCGACCCTCTGAAGAGCAAACCATCCAACCCATTCCCCTATATTTTACCCCTGACTAATGCACCTAACCAACACATCCCTGATTACTGTGGGCAATTTAGCATGGCCAATTCACCTAACCTGCACATCTTTGGATTGTGGGAGGAAACCGGAGCACGCGAAGGAAGCCCATGCAAACTCCACACAGAAAGTCGCCTGAGGCTGGAATCGAACCCAGATCCCAGGCACAGTGAGGCAGAAGCGCTAACCACTGAAGTTGGCTGCCTTTCTGAGGCAGCGAGAAGTGTAGATGGAGTCAATGGGTGGAAGGTTGGTTTGCGTGATGGACTGGGCTATGCTCACAACTCCCTCTAGTTTCTTACAGTCCTGAGCAGAGCCATGGCAAGCCGTGATACATCCGGATAGACTGTTTTCTATGGCGCATCTATAAAGATTGATGAGTCTTAATGGACATACCGAATTTTATTAGCCTCCTTGTTGTGCTAAGAGATACCAACCAATGACATGATATAAAGGTCTCAGAACTGTGGGCTATAATCTCCTTGTTTAATCAAATCTCAAGGACAGGAGATGACCTAGTGGTATTATCCTCAGACTATTAATCCAGAGGCTCAGCTAATGTTCTGGGGACCTGAATTTAATAGAAATCTTGAATTAAGAGTATAATGATGACCATGAATCGATTGTCAGGGAAAAAAAACCCAACTGGTTCACTATTGCTCACACATGTTTCCAGACCCACAGCAAATGTGGTTGACGCTTAATTGCCTCTGGGCAATTGGGAGAGGGCCAGAAAATGCTGGTGCATCCAGCGATGCTTACATGCTATGAATGAATAAATTGGCCGCTACCTTCCGAAAGTATTCTGCACCACACTGTAACCAACTGAGCTTATGGAATCCCTGTTAGCCCAATACTTGGGCGCAAGGGCAAAATGGGGCAAAATTGGATCCATACCCAAGTCTAACTTTCAGGTTGTGTTTGAGGTGGAACCATCAAGCCAGTCTGCTTTTGTTCAGAGATGAGCATTGGCTGAGTCTGGGAGAATTCCTGTTTTTCTTAATGTGCACCATTGCAAGATTTTTTGAAACAGTAAAAGCAGACCTGAGATTGTCCACTATGTGTCATCTATAAGCAAGCACGCCTGGTAATGTAGCAGTATGTAAGGACGGCCTGTGTGTGTGGCTGTCAAAAAGCGTGTGCTTCTGGAACCATAGGCGGCCCCTTATTAAGCTGAAGAAGCTACAGCTTCCACAGGCAAGGGGTGGATTGGACTTCCCAGATTTTAGGAAATATCAATTAAGTTCCCTATTAAGTTATATAGCTGATTGGGTCTTGTCTGATCCACAATCAATCTGGTTGGACATCGAGGCTTCTCAAGTAAAATACCCACTTATTAACCTTTTATTCTCAGACAAGAGGAAAATCACTACA